>NW_027471185.1:0-28236 GCF_051020765.1 Lasioglossum baleicum
GGGGGGGGGGGGAAGGAATCCATTATTTTTATAATTTTAAGTGGATTTATTTTTCCCTATCCTATTATTAATATTTCTCTACATGATTTATATCCAATCCGTATTATATCCTAAAGTAAGATTTTCTTATAAGTTTAAGCCTCAATCGAGTATTTTAGCGCTAAAATTTAAAAATAGTAAAAAATTCAAATTATTCCCTTTGATTGAAAAGCAGCACAAGTATAACTCCACGAATGTAACAGAAAATAATCCTCAGAATTAATTTTCCTAAATTCCATCTTTTTATCCAAGATGAACAACAACAATTACACTACACTATGACTTTCGAAGATTTCAGAGAATGTAACTACTGAACTGTTACAAATGCACTAGCTTCTATCGTCACCCACTGCACTCCTACCATCGTGTATAACTCATCGATCCGAAATATTGCTCCCCTTTCATTTTCACATCATTCAACATCAATTACGACCATGTTCAAGGTAACCAATTATCCACGACGTAGGTGAAACGAAGAAGACAACAAGTCTAGCGATGATAATTGTACCAAGAGGACACTGTATTAATGAAACTTCATACGAAGTGAAGGTTCTGGAAAGAATTAGAGATCAAAGTATTCTATCGTTGCAAGATTGGAATGAAATTGAAGGAAGTCAAAGACCTATCCATCAGCGTGACGTCCATTTACATGAAAATCGTTGGCTTTTGGCTCGCATCCAACTATAACGAGGAACGTCGAAGGAATGTCGCCATATTTTATACATTTTGCATGATTATCGTCGCCATGTCGGTCGAGACCAGGGATTTGTACTTCTCTTTGGGAGACTTCAGCGTGAGTGACAAGTGAAAGGTCCTTGTAACGTGATAAATCGAAGTGATCGGTGTGTTTGGAAATTTTCATCGCCAAATCTCCCGAAATTCTCTGATTCGTAATTATTTTATACAAGCATCAAGAGATTTTGTCGTCGGAACAAATTTTTGATATAGTTTTATGAAAAATAAGTGAAGGAAACAAGATCAAATTTGCAAACTAACTGTGAAGTTCTAAAAAATTTTCTGCAATTATTTTGTAAATTTTTCATTTCATTTTTGAACATTGAATTCCTCAATTCCAATTTCGTCGGGTTACATGTGATTGATTTCTTCTTGTATCATTAGTATATAATAGAAATTAATATTATAGAGTAAAATAATAGAAGTAATAGAATAGAGGGAAATATTATAAAATGGAAATTGATAGAAATTAATAACGCATAGAAATAGCCTGTAATTTCTATCTTTTCAAACTTTCATTACAGGATACTATTTATACCGCATGCAACGTTATATCTCTGATTGTAGTTTTCTTCAAGACTTTGATCTCGTTCGTGAATAAAAAGAAGCTGCTTGACTTAATTCAGTATGCCGAAACAAATTTTTGGCACTCGAATTATGATTCGTACGAACGAAGGATCATGGATACTTGTACTCGTATCTGTACACTGCTGGTATTCATCTTCACTTTCTTCTCTCAGGGAACAGTTATTTCGTATGTGCTAACACCTGTACTAGGTGAGGTTTCCGTGCAACGACAAAAAGTGCAAAAATCATAAAAGATACGAATTTTTCAATAGTGATGCTAACAGTTTGAATATAAAATGATTAATTAAAATGTCAACTCTTAAATCTCAGTTTAATTCAAAAATATTTCTCATATCAAAATAATGAACTAAGTACGAACCAAAGGAATATAATAATAAATTATGCAAGATATTCTTCAGACTTTGTAACGAATTTCTATAAGAAATTATTTCATGATTATAATTACTCTAATCATTTTGTATTTTTTTTTTTTTTTTCGTGTTATTTCACGTATATATGTAATAAAAATATTTTCCAGCAAACATAGGGAAAAATGAGTCAGAGAGGATACTTCCGTTTAAGATGTGGATCGACATACTGAATCAAACACCATACTTCGAAATGATGTTTATGTTACAGGTACCAAAAATTCAATTATTGTAATCTTTAAAAATCAGTTGAAACAATTGAAAAGTTAACAACTAGAACTATGAAGAACAATATACAGAATGTCCGCAAATGATAGATACATTTATTTCATACATATGTGTATGTAATAATAACTATAATATATAAATATATACCTTTTATCATAAATACAACATTACTTTTTTGCAGTAATAATATCATTACTTCCTTGTAGCGTATTAAAAATTGTATGATTGCATTTCAAGAAGTAAAATTGACAAATTCATCTAAAAAGCATCCAAATGTAGTTAACGCATAATTTATATTTATAAATTAATATCGGAAACTCTGTATATACAAATATAGTTCCAGTGCATTCCAGTATACCTATAGGTATAAGTTTAATATTTCTTGGTACCTGTAGATACATGGTTCGGAGTTATGCGTAATAAAAATTGTAATCTTATGTCTTCATAGGTTCTATCTTTATATCACGTTGGCGTGTCTTACCTGTGCTTCGATAATTTTCTATGCATTATAAATTTGCATACTGCTTGCCAGTTTCGTATCTTGCAATATAGGTTCGCCAATATGTATAACGTAAAGGAATATGAAGAAACTTACGAAGCTTTCAAGAAATCGTGTAATGTAGATAATTATAGGACTATGAAAAACTTATATTCAGCAACATCAAGCGTTACTCGAATATTGCAAGAGACTCGAGGACGTTTTCAGTTTAATTGCACTTGGACAAGTGTCACTGTTCAGCTTATTAATTTGTCTTGATGGGTACTTGGTGCTTATGGTTAGTAGCGCTCATTTTCTCCATATTAATTCATCTTAATGACTCTTTTTGTTATAATAATCGTCTTTTAACACTAGAACTATCGACCAGTAATACGATGCTTATTTAATACTTATTAATACTTATTTAATAATTTTAGTAAGTTGAACCTCAAATATTGGAAACATATTTTTCTGATATACCTTTTTTAATTTCTGGGAAAATAAATCAATTTTACGAATTGAACGAGATCAAAAAATGCCTGATACGTAACATACTGTCAGCAATTGGAGAAATAAAAGGTCCACAAACGATAATTCTGTCTAATTTAATAAGTCTAGTGTTGAAAACGAAAATAATTCAGGATCGTGATAATTCAAAATAACGTTTTGATTCTTACCTCGCTCGATTACTTCAAATGAATAGTATTCACTGCGGCATCGTGTGAAAATGTTCGTAATGCAATGTTTACAGGAAGAAGCTAGCTTTACAAGACGCCTTGTCTTCGCGTTTCATATCATGGGTTGCATGAGTCAGCTGCTGATGTTCACGTATAGCTGCGACTGTTTGATACAGGACAGTATGGGTGTGGCTACTTCCGCTTATAAAAGCACTTGGCCGATTTTGTCAATGGACAAGTACGGAACAATGTTGCGAAATGACTTGGTGCTGGTTGTTATGAGGTCTCAAACACCATGCTGTCTGACTGCCAATGGATTCTTTGCCGTGTCGCTAGAAACATACACTGGGGTAAGCGTTACTTCCATTTAAAACTGAAAGGGTTGTTTGCATACATTGTACGCATATTATCATATAACTTTTCGAAAGTGAATATTTTTGTGTTATGATTATGCAAAAAAATTATTTTCCAAAATATGTATATAAGATATCCGATTTTAACGTATAAATGAAAACTACTGGTTAATCGTCTCCTTATCGATAATTTAGTTACCCAGTTTAATTTAATATATTAGGGACAATAAAGCGTGCAAAATTACCAGCGCATCGCTGGATGCGTTCATACAACGTAATTGCAATAGCTGTTGTTATCGTGTTGAATATTTTTGAGATTGTATCAAGCAATTGTAAACCTTTTAATTGTTCGTTTTCTTTTCATAGATTCTAAGCACTGCGGTATCATATTTTACTTTGCTACGAAATCATGCATGAGGCACATGACAAATATAAATAGTAATTCCAATATAGGATAGATCAATGAAGTTAAAATGTTCACATGAATTTAGTTTAAAATAAAAATGATATATTTCGTATCAGATAACCGGTCTACTAAAAATATTTTTTCCAGTCATTTCCACAGAAGCATAAAACAAAGTTTCATTGATAATCTGTATATAAGTATCTAAAAATGTATGATTATATGTATAAAAATAAGTATCAAAATAGTAAAGGAATAATGTACAATATTCAACTATGGCTGCCTTCAGCTATGTTATTCCTATTTAACACTAATTGAATCATCGAAACATTTCAAGAGTGAGTCTATGAAGAGACTCTCACGAAATCATGCCATTTTTTCTATCATTAGCTAAGCACTACAATATACACTCGTCAAAGATTTCGAAAAACATCCTGATATCATTTAGAGTCCTCGGTGATTAAATTTTAAATACTCTAATTTATGCTATTGATTCATGTCACATATGTACACACCTAATCCAACCGATCTTGAAATATATTGTGCATGTCGCGTTATGATTTCTCAACATATGCAAGGAATCGTGTATATCTTCCTGATCGTGTCACATTTCTTCCCCGAATGACAATACTCGTTTTTGACGGCACAATAATCGATACGTGACAAATTACTGGATGTACACCTGCAGTTGTGTAACGTCAGAATCGTGACAGTTCGTTTGATGAAATGACATAGAAATTGACCACCATGAAAAGATCATCAACCGAGCGTCTCGAATTGATCAAAGCAATGTCACACGAAACTTCGTTAGACTGCAACATTTTGCTACAAATTTGTCGGTCGACGCGTAACTTAAAAATTGGTTCGCGATAAATAATCGTCATGAATACGGTGAAATACACTGATATGTCGATTAGAACGTCGCAGTTCCTGCTGAGATTCACAGGAACGTGGATGAACGAAAGCAACACCGAGGAAAGCCAAAGGAGATTCACCATGTCGTACACCATTCTGTTGCACATTTATGCTCTGTGGCTTAGTTCACTTGACATGTACTACACATGGGGTGACTTGAACGTGAGTACGATAATCATATTTTACGAATATAACAAAATTTTTCGTTTAAAAAAAGTGACTTTACCCTTTGCAGTCCGAATAATATATTTCAATTTTGTTACCAGTAGCCCTTAACGTTTCTAAATTTATTATTTGGATTTTATTTCGACTAAATAGTAGGGCTATTTAAATAAATAAATGAAGAAAAAAATTCGATTAGAAATCAGTTATATTTTCACTATTGTTATACTTTGTAATTTTCAAGTGTAAATCTCTTGAAACAATTTCCAAATGTCGAGTCACACTCGACATAGAACCGCAAAGGCTTAAGGTTTAGTGATATTTATAATTTAGAATGTATATACTGATATGATATTCGATATACATTAATTAGATACAAGTAATGTTACATATGTTAATTAGTAAATAATTCATGAATATTTCGACTACAATTTTTAAAGCATAATATGAAATGTAATTAAGAACATACGACGAATGTAAGATTATAAAACGTGTAAGATCACTGAAATATATTTTGGAATTCAACTTTTCAGCACTGCTGTTACGCAATGTCTAATGTACTGTTCATTAGCTTGTCACTGTTTAAGACTGTTGTAGTCAGAATGCGTTGTACAGTTTTCAACGATATAATAATACTTGCACAGCAGAATTTCTGGCATTTAAGATACATTGGCGAGGAACGAATATTATTTAAGAAGTGTCGAGAATTTTGCACATTCTGGACTATAAGTATATGCGGCATTACGCAAGCTGCTTTTGCCTTTTATATATTTGTGCCCATCTATGGTGAGTAAGTTAATTCTTGATAAAATGACGATATTTTTTGGAATACGCGTGAGGCGCATTTTTGGAAACATTATATTTCTGAAATAAACGTATTTCTAAAATAAAACTAAAAGTATACTATATAATAATAATGGCAATAATGGTAATAATAATTACCGTTATATTGTATCGAATAATTATATGATTTACTATTACCATTACTTAATAGTCGCATAATAATCAAATTGTAATGATAATTATCCATATACATATTTCCAGACCTTTTCAGAGGATTTGAATTATAAACTATTTACAATACAACCCTTGATTTTTTACCCTTTACCCTTGATTAGAAATAAAATTAGAAATTATTAATTTTATTACTACGAATCAATTATCTGAAATAGGCAACTTGAGGTCTATCCAAAAATTCATTAACAAGGAGTATCTATGTTATATAAAAATTAGTAGTCCATAAAAATCAGAATACTCTAGAAATTATCTACTATGTTCCAGGAAACATCGGAAGAAACAAGTCAGACAGGGAACACCCGGTGAAAATGTGGTTCGATCTACCCCTAAGCGAGACGCCATATTACGAAATAGTATTCGCCACGCAGGTATTGTAAATTTTCATTTGCATCCACCCAACCTGTTCATTTGCAAATACATTCCATAACGACTAGTAACCTGCTAATTAACATTCTAATATTCATCGGAGGAGACGATAATATAGTGACACGGCTATGATTTCACATTTACTACTTTATGGATTACCAATACTATTCCAATCCGACAGATACTAACTCTGCAGCAAATTGCGGCCTCATATATCTGCCACGACAATTTCTTATGCGTCCTAAACGTGCACGCGATCTACCAATTTCGCATACTGCAACACAAGCTGTCGAACCTGTGGAACGACCTTGACAAACAAACGAATTCTAGTGATTACATCGATAATTGCTACAGAGCCTTGAAGAAATGCATCAGGCAGCATCAACTGCTGATTGAATTTTGCGAAAAGCTCAAATACGTCTACATGTTGCCGATCCTCGGTGATATTGTCGTCTTCAGCATACTAATGTGTCTCAATACGTACGAGATACTTCTGGTATGTGTAAATAAAGAGTCTATTTTTTCTGTTATGAGCTATCGTATAATCATTTGAGAAAGTATTATCTTTATGTAAATTATTTCATCAAATTACCTTCTCGAAGATATTCCAAATAATGATCCGCAAAAATTTCTCAAACACAAGTTTGCTCGATTCTTTTATATCGATGTGTTTTATGTTGTTTAAACGCAACAACGTTAACCATGTGTTACGTATACAGGCAGACGTGTCTATGCTGACGCGTTTCATTTCCATTTGCCACATAGCCGGTAACTTCTCCTACATAATTTTCTTCACGTATGTTTGCCACGGTTTGATGGAAGAAAGTTCAAATATCGGTATAGTAACGTATTGCGGCTGGTGGACAGTCTTACCGATGACAAAAACTGGCAAGATGCTACGGAATGATATAAAGATGATGATAATGAAGTCGATGCGACCATGTTACTTGTCCGCTGGAGGATTCTTTCCTGTGTCTTTGCAAACATCTACCGCAGTATGTAACTCTTTTTCTGCTTAACCCCCTTTTTCTTGAATAATTTGCAATTTTTCTTAATTCTCGGTGAACGTTTTCATTCCCCGATAACACTGTGCAACACTGATTTTTGACTTGTAATATCCATTGAGTAACTGTCATAGAACTCGCGTTCTTGAATACGAATCCGCAAATGAAATTTTTCTGTAACCCTCACTTTCCGAGAAATCTGAGTTTTTTTTAAAGGACGCACAATTTTTGGCTAAAGTGAAGAATTACACGAAAACTAAAAATATTAGGATGATTATTCTTATCTTAAATGAAAGACGAGAGTTATTTTTAATTTTCGTGTAATTCTCCATTTTAGCTGAAAATCGTGCATTTAAAAAAAAACTCAGATTTCTCGGAATCTGAAGGTTACAGGTATATTTTCTATGCAAAACATGGAAAATGTTAAAATTTGTTGTTCGATGAACGTGGATTTTAATTGTTGATTTGCTATCGTTTTGTAAATTATGATAACTAGAAATGATAATCTGTCCTCTTTAAATTATTTCGTTGCGTATTAATGTTTTATGTAATTTTATCTGTTTCCTTTGTTTTATGTCAACATGCATATAAAATTTATGTTATATCGATATTGTTAACGATATTTAATATTGAGACTAATTAATTATATTAATTATATTAATGTTTAATTATATTAATTATATTAATTATATTAATGTTAGTATTGTGTTATATTATGAATATCTATATTTTATCAGTATAGTATTATTATTCACTTTGTACGTATATTATGCATATATATGTAAATACGCATTTAAAACGTGATAATTAGAATTCATTATAATATTCGGTGAAAATGTACGGAAATTTATAACGATACGAAAACATTTTGTTACAGCTTATGAGTTCTACATTGTCATACTTCACTCTCATGAGAAAATCCTGGAGTCGTTTGGACGAATAATTAATTATGCAACAAAGTTTCTTTCTAATAAACCATATTTAATACTGCCATTTAACTTACTCTTTTAATTTCCTTCATGGTTATTTCATGACGCAATTAAATAAGACTAATCGATGCTTCTCGACTCCGTCACAAATATATCCATAGTATCCGAACGATATCCTTCACTGGAGTGTATAGACCGCGATCGAAACGTGATCTCTTAAAATTAATAGACAATGAAACCCGGAGATTCGCCGACTTGTATGAATAATATAACGTAATACTCCAACAGCCAAACATACAATCAAATTGTTATCTACTTTCTTCGAATCTGACCAAAAGGAAAGTATCGATCATAGTTCTGTTTCATATCAATCCATGATGTCATCGTGACGAGAAAATTGTTATGCGCATACAAAGAAGCACACGATACGTTGGTAGAATTTGGAAAAAGAGAATCAATTTATGAAAGCAACGTCTGTCATTTAGGCACCTGGAATCCATGCAATAGATGATACTTGGCCAAAAGCCTTAGACGTTCTGCAATCAGCATGCAGACAGGACAATATTCGGACATATCGATGAAAGTGGCTGTCTTCTTCTTGAGGAACATAGGCATATGGGAAAGTGACGATCCCGCGACAAGTCATCGAATGAAGATGTTGCTCATATACACGGTGTGGAACACGTTGTTAGGGCTGATAACCATCCTCAGAGATTTGTACTTCACCGCATTGTACAAAGGTGTACGTATATCTGGACACGTTGTATTTACATTGTATTAAAACGTATTTGGTAAAAATCGAATTGCTCGAAAAATAATGCCGTTACTTCGAGAATCTGTTGATACAAATTTTTTAAAAGTTCTACGTACTTCCAAGAGAATTCTTATGTTTTTCTGGTAGTTTTAACGAAGAAGAAAAATTATCAACGAATTCGGATGATTATTAGTGTCTTTGTTATTCGTTTTACTAATACCGTGATCAAAGCAATTTCATCTTATCGTAATTTATTTGTGCCATTTTTTCCTACGAAAGGATACGTCGCTTAGAAGTTGAGAGACCTGTGGGGGATTTTTTTAATTGTGAAATAAAGTGCTACTAGTAATATTAAGTTGTCTAAGGTCTACACTAAGATGGAGAATACTAATTATAATTTTCAATCATTTTTAAATTATTCATCGAAATAAAATGTATATTTAAAGTATTTTAGTATCTATTTCTATTAGTCTGTGGTGTCCTCTTGGTATCCTGATTGCTACTGGGTAGCAGGCAGAAGGGACGTAAATGAAGGGATACGTTTGATCCTGGGCCTGTTAGTTGACTCGTCGGTAAGACCTTCTAACAGGCCCTGCCTTTAACGGAGAATACTTAGACAGGATAGGAATTTGTATTTATGGAAGTCGAGAATTCACCGAGGTCGCTACAAGTCGTTTACACTAAACAAATAAGTCATTTAAATTGTTGTAAATGTGTAGATAATATTTTCTAGTACACCTTAATAATCCAAATGGTGCCTTATTCGTATAATTGTCCATATAATTGTATGTAATACGAATAATGCATTTGACGCTGTAACAGTTTTAATTACACATTATTAGCAATATTAATACTGAATTATTTTCCATACTACTAATGGACTTAAAAATATCAGTAATAACACATTTCAGGATATTCTTTATTCTGTTACCACCACACTAACTGTGATTATGAGTTTATTCAAGATATGCATCATAATGAAGAACAGAAATGATTTTATGAGCCTAATTTTGTACATGCAACAGAATTTTTTGAATGTCAAGTACGATTTTCAAGAGAGAGAAATCTTAAACAGTTGTAAAAGAATTTGCACCTTTTTCGTTTGCTCTGTTACCGCCATTGGTATTTGTGCTATGGCGTCCTTCATAATAACACCATTGATAGGTAAGTTAAATTAATATTCGTCCTTTGCAAATATCGTGCTTGTAAAAAATAACGAGTAGCTTGTAGTTTACCATATTGATGAATTTATTACCGAGTAATTTATTTAATGAAGTATTCGACAATTGAAAATTGCGTGAACCCAAAAAATCCAATCATTCAAATATTGCGAGAAATACATTTAATATAAAATATATCAAATTCTCTGTTATAGAAAATATGCATGCTAAAGGAGGAATAAGAAAGCACCCTTTCAATTTGTGGGTAAAATTGCCCATAACAGTGACACCCTATTATGAAATAATCTTTGTTGTACAGGTATATGATATTTTCATATTTTATGTTACAATTATCCGTTTCAATATACGTGTCTGTATATTACTACTAAGTAAACCTCACTATACGATAACATATATCAAAATGTTTCACCGGAATTCTCCTATGAAGTTGAAATATTTTTACAATAAGTTCATAACCACTTTCCACTGTAATCGGTATACAGTAACTTGAACCATAATTCGTATAATCAAATTATTCAAAATACCTTTCAATAGTATCACTGATATAAAATAACAATGTTTCAAATATTTCAATGATTTCTTTGGAATTAGAATTTTCCCAAATTAATCATTTACAAATATTTCATTAGTACGTTAGGAATTTCTTTATATTCAAAGGATTATATTCAAATATCCCACGTTGAAATTTCAAACATGCAATTCCGTCAATTCTGAAGAATCGCATTGAGTGTATAGCAATCAAAATGATATTGATTTTGGTTCTGTACAGGCGATAAGTATGTGTTGGGTGGGAATCTGCTACTTTTGCTTCGATAATATTTTCTGCATCATGGCCATACATTTGGCTGGTCAGTTTCGCATACTTCGATATAGACTTATGAACCTCTATGTGATTGATCACCGGATTTGCGACAATAATACGGAATCGAAGTTGCTGAACCAGGTGCACGACCAACTGAAGAAATACATCCAACATCATCAGTCACTGATTGACTTTTGCAACAAACTTGAAAGCGTGTACACGATGATTACATTTGGGCAAGTGTTGGTGTTCAGTTTATTAATCTGCCTGTTTGGTTATCAAGTGTTATTGGTTAGTATTTAACTTAACTAAAAATCCTTTGTATAACTACGATAGAGAAACTCTAAATAATTCTGTCGAATCGTAACTTTTTCTATCTTTCGCCTCTTAACATTCTATAAAATACAATAGAACGAAAAAGATTCAGAAATTATTCGAAATAACTCTTAAAATGCGTTGTTCGAATTAAATGTCATTAATTATATAGTCCGGTATTCTTGGTGTAATAGAATTTCCTATTTTAGATAAAAACACTTTTTCTTTTAAATATTTTCTCTTAGGCAGAAGCTCCAACTATGAGACGTGCCATTTTCATTTTTCTTTTAATCGGCTCGATGTCTTTACTGTTTATGATCACCTACAGCTGCAACGGTGTGATAGAACACACTGATAACATCGCTATAGGAGCATATTCAGCGTTATGGACAGTGATGCCGATGAATACAAGTGGGAAAAAGCTTCGAGACAATCTGATAATGGTGATCGTGCGGGCTAGACGAGTTTGTTGTCTGACTGCGAACGGATTTTTCCCTGTGTCGCTAGAAACTTACACGACGGTAGGTACAATTCGCAGAATAACTATCGGCACATTCTCTTGCGAATATAATAAATGTTATATATTTTTATGTAATAAAATATGTCCCTTTTTTATCGAGAATTAAAATTATTTATTTCTGTTTTGCAGATTTTGAGCACTGCCATGTCATATTTCACGCTTTTAATGCATAATTTAGAAGATATAGATGATTGATGAACAGAAACAGAAATTATTGTTAATTTCATTTCATTTTATCATGTTATAATTTTATTTAATTGTTAATATGAATACAGAAAGTGATTGGTTAAATAGCGATTTATCTATAGAAACCAACACGAAACGACTCTAAACAAACTCTCTTCGCGATTTCTTTCGACCTCTCGCTACGAAGCTTTACACAACACTCATCTCTGGAAAAACATCGTTCCTCGCTTTCTCTAATCGTTATACCCTCACCCCTACGATCACCAAAAATAACGCAGACCCATCGGTGAACTGTTCGCCGACGAACGTTTTCTGGTTTTCGACGTGTCCACACACTTTCCACTACACTATAGAATACCTGAAAATGTTTTCCGTTTATCTGTTATAAAATACGTTCGAAAAATTCAAGATATATGACTAAAAAATCCTATTCGATGTATTTAAATGTTGTTGTTCAGATAATAAAATGAATGAAAATCTTAAGAATGTTATCGTGCTACTTTAATACTTCAATCATGATTTGAATTAGCATACTGTTCACGAAATGAAAGTGACCATCATAAATCTGGCTTAAATTGCAGTACTTCTAAAGTTAGTTAAGTTACTTCCAAATACATCAACTTCCCATCAATGCACAGTGTATATTGTAGTATTGCGCATTTTCCCCGGATGGTGCAAAACTGAAGTCAATCGGGAAAATTCTATGTTAATTTCCCATAAAATGGGAAACATCGGGAAACCTATACATCGTAGAAAAGAAATATAAAGAAGATTAAGAACTGAGTCTAAGTTATGAAATTGAACGTTGTAACAAGTCCAGAATCACTATAGATTTATGTCAAGAGATAATTCGTGCGTTTAATCGTTACTCGCACATTTTTATAATTTATTAATAAACATTACCATTTACTATTATTTGCGTATAACACTTAACACCGTTGACAAAACATTACCACTTATTAGTAAACTTCCAATCATCGAATTCAAAGAAAACTGTGCATATTTTTCGTGATTCTTCGACGAACAATCACAGACTGATAATTCCACGGCAGAATTTCTACTTCAAACGATGGATTAATCGATCTGTAAACAGCTGCGAAATGTAGATTTACAGCGAGAGGTAATAATCATATTCCCTTTGAAATATACATTAATAACTGGGACGTCATTTTATATTTGTCGCCAGTGACATGTGTCACACGCGTTTTTCTCGAAAAAATTTAGTTTATGGAAAAGATCGATCGACTATCTAGAGGGATTAGATCAATGGGTCTAGTAGCTGTCGCGTAATTGACATCATGATTGAGATAAAGGTTCGCCATGCATGCGCAACAATATAATGATATATCTATCAGATTCTCGCAGTTTTTGCTGAAGATCACCGGTACCTGGATAACGACTAATAGGTCTGAGAGACGACAAAGAAAGTTCGCTACGGCTTACACTATCTTTATGGTTATCTACGCGATATATCTGAATATAAGTGATGCTTACTACACCTGGGGTGACTTTTCCGTGAGTATGTAGATCAGTATCGTTGTCCTGAAGCATCTAGTTTGTTTACTGCCGGTATGTGAGGTCATCTGGGTTACTGGGTTGGTATTTTGTTATTTCGAAAATTGGATCTATGTTTCAGTAAATAGCGCTGAACATCGGTATAACGATCGGGTAATAACAAAAGTAGATTTAACGTTTGGATGAAATTTAACACTAGAACTACGATGAGAGTCAAAGTGACTCGTTTCGAACATTCTATTTTCTTAATCGCTGAAAATATGCTGTTATTTATTGGTGAAACTTATATCGAGATTTGATTAAAAAAGGATCACGATTACGTATGGTATATTGGTATTAACCCTTCGCACTCGAGTGGCGACTGTCAGTCGCCATGAAATTTTGAAGACTTGTATTAACACGTTGACGAATTTACTGTCTGCTACGTGGAGCGGCGCAGCGTTGGATAACGCTGTTCAACACAATTTTTGCGCGATAATACCCACTAGGTGATGTTCATAGATCTCGACGAGCTAAAACCGAATCTGAAATCAGTTTTTATCTATCGCCTTCAGTTTTTGAGGAAATCGATTTTGAAAATCGCAATTTTTCAACTTTCACTTCCATTTATAACAAAAGTACTAAAGCAATAAATTCCCGTTGGATTCTGTAAATTCCGTGGACTTCAACTAATACATTGATATACTATAGCTTTCCAATATCAATTTGCATATACCTGTAAATGTTAAGTAAACCTGACGGGACCAGTTTTGTCCCTAATTTTGGAATATTTTATTCCATTTTTCTCAAACAATAGAAGTTTGTTTTCATAACAGATGTAAGGACCAACCGGCACTCTGCCCAACATGTTTTGAAAAATTACATTAAAAAATTAAATAATTATGTTATGGTTATAACATTGAGTTGTTATGTTTTTAATATTGAATATCTGTTTATAATGTTGAGAACTAAAAAATAAACCTATTCTGAACTATGTATTTTTTGAAATACAAGTGTGACCCACTGTGATGCACGCCGCCCCACGGAACACTCGAAATGCGAATGCCAGTCACCATAAAATTTTGAAAGCCATTGTTAATTAATATATCAAATTTAAGATAATACAACAATATGCAAAATATCGAAATTAAATAATTCTACGTGTTAATTATTATACGATCACTCAAAAAAAAATAATAGTTATATACCAAAAAATTTGTGAATTTCTATTCTTCTCTAGTTAAAAAATCGCCGAGTGCAAAGGGTTAATTAATAGTAATTGCATGCACTGTATTTACGTATACATTACAGATCAGTAGTTCTAGTGTTGAAACGAATTTGAGATTAGAATAGTCGTAAAAGTGGATTTAATATTTGGATATTAATCAGAGCTGATTTGATACTTGTCTACTGTCTAAAATTGGCTTGACATTTGAATCGTGACTAGAAATATCTCATTATTTCAATTGCATTTTAATATTGGCGATAATATTCGATAGCGACGAAATCTTGGTTTTTAAAAAATATAACGCTAGAAATTATTTGCTGGAGATTACTTAATATTTGTTTCTAGAGAATATGTGCAGGCTCTGGTAATAATTCGAATGAATTTAATCGTTGCATATAGCAAATACTTGGAATTGCATCGACGAATTATTAATTTTCTTTATCTTTTCAGCATTGTACCTTTCTCCTCTATAATTTACTATGCATCACGTTGGTGGTGTTCAAGATTCTCGTAGTAACCATTCGCAAAGCGGAATTCAAGGACCTAATATTATTTGCACAAGAGCATTTCTGGCATTTCGAGTATGACAACGATGAGATGATACTTTTCACGAATTGCCGAAATTTTTGCAAGTTGTGGACCGTATCCTCGTACTGTGTCACGCAAACGTCACTGGCGTTCTACATAATTTCACCGATCATGGGTGAGTAACACAAGCAATTCTAAAGACATGAAATAATTCCCAACTCTTCTTCAAAACATAATAATTAATTCAAAGCTGGAGAGAATATTGATCTTCTCAATTAATAATATAGTCAATAATAATATAATATTAATAATATAAGTCACATATTTCTGTATATTCCGAAATAATCAAATCATGTTTCACTATGTTTCAGTGAACATAAGAAGAAACGGGTCAGAGAGGATACTTCCGTTCCAAATGTGGACCAAGCTGCCCGTAACCGATACACCGTACTACGAAATAACGTTTATAATTCTGGTACGGTAAATTTTAATTCGTGTTTCGTCGTGAATCAAAGAAAGATCTGGAAGACACCATTACAGTCTTCCAATAGTCGAGTCCTTAACGCTAAAATAATAAGACCTCAGGATTTTTCTATATTTTGTACTTTTGCCTTGTACATTTTCGGAAAGTTTTCTTTTCAAATGAAATTAGGTAACGACACTTGGAATTTGGTTGACAATAGACCAGTTCGGGTTCCACGTGATTCCTCAGGCTCTAGCGAGAGGCCATAAACGGCGAGTGATCCTGAAGTGGTCACTTTCATGATCAACGCGATTTTCTCGCAAATCCTCGATAAACCCTTCGATTCCTATATAATTTATATCTTCCAGACCTCCAATAGCATCTGATTCTACGCTTCGCGACGGACTTTATTATTTCCTATCATATAGCGTGCTTTAAACATTTCATGGTCTAAAGCTGTCTTAGTGTTTGCACAGATGAATAAACTCGTTTGTGCTAATACTATTGTAGGAATAGAATGAGTAAGGACCTGAATTAATGTCACGAGTGGTTGGGACCCAGGACGAATGTAAGTAATGTTTATGATAGAAACGAATGCCAGCAACGAGTGAAAGTTTAGACATGAGTCTAAAACATGAGACCCTGAGTGTTTGAAGCACCTGGCCCACCCAATGACCAGGAGATCAAAACTACAAAGAAAGAGAACTCCTCAACCTCTACAATCTCAATCTTTACGAAAAATTACCGTTTTCACAGGTATTAAACGTGCAACAAATCGGCGCCGCCTATTTGAGCAACGATGGCTTTATGTGCGTGCTGAACATGCACGTGATCTGCCAATTTCAAATACTGCAGCACAGACTGATGAAACTGTGGTCGACCGCCGACGAACAAACGGATGCGAACGATTACGCGGACAGCTGCTACGCAGGTTTGAAAATCTGCATCCAACAACATCAATCGTTGATTAAGTTCTGCAACAAGCTCGAGCAGGTTTATTCTTTGCCAATCTTCGCACATGTTCTAGTCTTCAGCCTGTTAATGTGTATAGACGCGTACGAGATAATTCTGGTATGGTTTTAAATCGATTAAAACACGCTATTTTTTAATATTTAAATTCTGATATGAGTTCGTTACTTGAACTCTTGATACGTAACGTCGTTAACCAGTTAAGTGTGGCGAAGTCAGGCGATGACGGATATAGTCGTCAAACACAAAGTAAATGGCGCTGATGAAATATTGGATTAAAAAGACGACTTTATTTTAGAAAATGAACAATCTTATTCGTAATATTTACACAGTCGCTCAACATGAACATATGTTTACACATAATAAACGACAAACTTAGAAAGAAAAATCAAATATTTATAGAAATTAAAAATTTCAACTGTTGCTGTCGTGTGATATTCACTAAAACAAGGAACAACGCATAGTGGCACTTTGCACGTCGGAGAAGAAATTGTTTCTTTGGTTTTGACACATCAAGATGAAAATCGGGATAATCAAAGATCCAGTGTTGCTGCACTGCTTACGAGTTAGTTCTCTCGATGTTATAAATCCAGCTCAAATTATTTATAATTTTCATTTGTTTTTTTTATTTCGTGTTGAGTTCTAAACATTTTAAACTTTACGAATATAATTTAGTTTTCGCCAATATTACAATTTAAATATTAAATTGTAACAAAATTTTGCCATATCTCCATAACGGATATAGTCGTCAAACATACTTAACTGGTTAAATTCGCTTGAATTTAAATTTCGGTTTCATCGTATATTGAATATTTCCTTATATCAATTATCCTTTCGATGATATTTCTTTGCCTTTTTAAGAATATCCTTATCTTCAAAACAAAACGCACACTGATATGTAATATACGCAGGCAGACGTGTCTACTTCGATGAAGATCATTTTCATTTTCCACGTGCTCGGTAGCTGCATGCACTTACTTTTCTTCACATACAGCTGTCACGGACTGATAGAGGAAAGCGGGAATGTTAGCATGGCAACGTATTCGGGTTGGTGGACGGTTTTACCAATGTCAAAAACTGGTAGGATGCTGCGGAGGGATATAAAGACCATAATGATGAAGTCGATGCGACCATGCTACTTATCCGCTGGAGGATTCTTTCCTGTGTCTTTGGAAACGTCTACTACTGTATGCATATCACTTGTGGTGTTTTCCCTTCTCACCATGCACGAATAGTCGAGATGCTAAGCACTGTTTCATATTTATCTACCCTTTATTATACCGTTGATTGATTGTGATCTCTGGTGATACGTTGTGTTATGTTCTTTCCGATGATCGTTCGTGTTTCGATGTCTGATGATATTCGGTTTGATGTTCTGCTTGTGTCTCGACGAGTGTGTTTTGTTTGTAATATTCTAGTCGATGTCTGATGATGTTCTGCTACGTTTTGTTCAAGCTCGTTTGACGTTCTGCTGTATTCTGTTCGATGTCGTTTGATGTTCTGTTTGTGCCTCCACGAATGTGTTTTTGATATTGCTGGAAGAAAAATAGAGTTTTCTGATTGAATGTGGGTGTGTCGGAAGAACCTTTGGTCGAGGAGTAGGAAGAAGCCACAGAAGTTGTCTTTTGATACTGTTTAGATTATGATTTATATTGGATCGTTCGGAAAGTCATTTTGTTCTTTCCATTTAGGGAACCTAATTATATTTGTTTACAACCTACTTCACACTTCAACTGCATAAAAAAAAAAGAAAAAAAAAAACGGAATGACTTTCCAAACGACCCAATAGAATTGTGTCTATTCGGTGTTTCGATGGGTCAGTTACACGTGGGTCCAATCTATCGGATTTGATTGTAGTAAAATTTCAGCGCTTGCATTTAGTTGTATGACTTCATACATTAGGAGGATAACGTTGGATGTTATTTGTTTCGTATTTAATCTAATTTGTCTAGTTTCCTGCGGGTATAACTATATATGTACCACGTAAATCGTCGCGATAATAAAATTTTAATACTATATACAAGTTTTGCGAAGATGTGTAACTGTAGCAAAACTTTCTATTACAGCTTATGAGTTCCACAATGTCGTATATCACTCTCATGAGGGAATCGTCCATGAGACTCAGAAATGAATAATACAGCATGACGAACGCAAATTTATATAATAGAAGAATCTACATGCTAGAAAACAAGCTTTGACGCTTGTGTCTTGTCAACTGTATAAATAAAATAGTGAATAAATATCGATAGAACGAATTGGTGTGTTCGATGCACTTTTCATGTGTTTAGCATACTTAGAATCCTAGAATAGAAATATTTTTCCATCACGAGTAGCAATCAACTGAATATTCAACGTGTACATAATTATCCCTTTGCGGACTACCGCCGCATATATGCCGAAGAACTCATATGTGCGTTTGGCGAAAGCAACTGATAGAAACAGATAAACATTTTATTTATCTTGTAAAAATCTGTGCATGTACATCTGACATATCCAGAATTTGACTTGGAGTGCTATGAACGAAAACCGTGTTTAACCACTTGCGCTGGCAAAAAATTCACCGACGTGTATTCCAGAACGGTCCAGTATAACTCGCTGAGAGGCGTCACAAAATGTTTAATGCCTCACTTTTGCTTTCCATTTTAGAATATGGGTTAAATGTTGATACACTGTGCAGTGCAATGATGATCTGTGATCTGACAACAATCCCACCTGACGTGCTACGCACGTCGTTTTTGTTTCTGTAACAATCGCATCACGACGTATATACCACGTCGTTGGCAATTCTGTGACAAAAGCATTACGACGTGCATAGCACGTCTTTCCAGCGTAAATAGTTAAGCAGAAATATGCGCTGGAAATTATAAATGACTATCGCGACAGGAGCTTAACACCACAGTACGGTTGATTTCGAACCGTCCCGTTCGCAAAGGATTAACGAAAAGTCTGATCTTACCTGATTCAACAACGAAAACATCCACATCCATATTTTTGTCTAATTCAACGAACTCGATCGTCGCTTGAAATACATTTTTGCAAATCTAAATTTGGTTATCGATATAGTATGAACTTTTCAAGAATTATACGTGTAATTACATTTTCTAAGTAATCCACTAACATATCTCACGAAATTAAAGACGCGGTCCTTTTCGCTAAGGTCACCAGCGGTGGGTGATCTCCAAAGAGTTACTCTATCACCATGTCCGGAAACGCTTTTGCTCCTATTTAATCAATCAGACCACCGTTAGCCATTTGGCACATTCTCGATTTTCCTCAGTACGATTATTCTTGCCCAGTAAATTGCCCAAGAAACTGAAACAGTTGCCCGATATTAACCCTATAACCACGAGTCTGTCTCGTGTAAAGAATTTGTGCCATAAGCGAAAACTACGAGTCAGACTCGTGGTGAAGAATTTGTGTCATAAGCGAAAACCACGAGTCAGACTCGTGGTAAACAAATTTGTGTCATATTAATTCATTATCTGGTTTGAAATAATAAATTATTTTTGTCTACTGATCAATTGATTATGTATCTTAAAATTACTATTTGTACCTAAACATTGTTTATTATTTCACAATTCTTTTCGTTGTACTGAAATATACATGTCATGAAAAGTATACATTTTGCGACAGTTCGGGTACACGTCTGAACAGTTGAATGGCACGGCGCGCGACCGACTTTCTTGTTTACTATAGCTGGCGAAATTGACAGGTATCGTGTAGGACAAAGGGTTAATTTGGCAGGTAACCTGGTCCCGTGCGAATTCATCGTAAAATTCAACCGCGACGCGACACACCCCTCTACTTTGAACAAGCACGAGAAACGTTTCCTGTAATCTGGTCTTCTGAATATTTCAATATATCCTCATCGAGACACATAATAATTAGAACGACACCATATTTGAGCATAACTAATTGCTCAAAATGTATTAACGTGAAATATAATTCATCCATGTTGTCGGGAGGTATGAAATGAATCGAGCTACAGAGTACTACACTTATCAATCGCACTTAGTTATCGAATGCAACTGAATAGCTACTATAACCTGATGGTTATGCTAAATCATATATCACATGACGTGTCACCAGTCAACCCCATGATGTCACCTGAAATCTTACGGTAGGTCATGAATAATCTATTGCCCTATGGCACCTACGTTCTATACTGAATAAGGAAACTTGAAAAGTAAACACGCAATCCGTAACAGACAGAGGTGACATGACGTAATGACTAAAGGTACTACATTTGATGGCTAATTAAAATTTAATGGTAAAGAGTTCACGCTAAAACAGAGTCCGTTGCATTTTGTACGGCAATTCGACACTCGTCATGCGTCTACAAAAAGATAAAGACATCTCGATAATTTGGACAAGTTTCATGTTGAAACTCATAGGTCTCTGGCTGGCGGCTGATCAAAATGAACAGCGTCGAAGAGACTTCGCCTTGGTTTACACAGCCGGTGCGCTTTCCATCATCGTCTGCATCGGATGCAGAGACATCTATTTCACCTGGGGAAATTTCGCTGTGAGTATTCGGAAACTTGACTTTTATACTTTTATATTTTACTTTTCGAATGGTCGACAATAAGGAATAATAAAAGTAACGATATTATTACAGAAAAGTAAGAATAATAATTCATTGAAAACGGTAACAGAAATATAAAGCTCTTAAAGAAGATGTAGAATCGGGAAAATGCGTCTTTGAAGTTGTATTTTGCAAATGTAGTTGCCTAGAGCTAGTAATGTAAATATTTTACTATCTTTTGACAAAACTCGAACGGTCCTTGATAAAATATTCGGAAAAATCGAATATGGAAATGTATTAGTTCGTATTTTTATTCTCGTATTTTCTATTTCGATGACTTGCAAAACACAATGATCGAAATTTCATTTGGAATTATCTGCGATCTTGTTTCTCACGCGTATTTTTATGCTTTCAGGACAGCGTTTACATCTCGAGCAACAACCTGTACTTGGTCATCGTCGTTTTAAAAGTTAGCATTTTATACGCGCACAAAACGGAGTTCTTTAAGTTGATCACATTGATCCAGGAAAACTTCTGGCGTCCGAGCCATGATCCTCATGAGCAATTAATCCTAGAAAATTGCAGGAAATTATGCACCACCCTCGTTGTTTTTGTCATCATCTGTGTTCAGGGTACTTGTGCTGGCTACATGGTGACTCCTATTATAGGTATGTCAACTTTTTAAAAAAATATTGTTTCTTCTTTCTACTATGACTTTTAAAAGCCAAGATATTTTGTTTTGCTTTCGCCTATTTTACCTTTCAGAAAATATAAATAAGAACGAATCCGATAGGGTATTGCCGTTCAATTTGTGGATAGATTTTCCTATATCGATGTCGCCTTACTTTGAAATAATGTTTGTTATACAGGTAAAAAGATCTCCTACAATTTACGTCTGTTTCTATGATTCTACTAGCAATTTGCAGTCGCGTTTAATTGTAAACAAAGTCATAAAATCGTGTTCCTTCCGAATAATATTTTCGTGATTGTATATTTATGTAAAGTCTCGGAACATGCGGCTAGATGAGATTGAAAGAAATTAATGCTGTATACAGTAAAAATCGATCAAAGTAACTTTCGTTTGTCCAGATACTTTGTGTGTACCATGTCGGAGTGTGTTACGTTTGTTTCGATAATTTGTTGTGCGTCTTAAATCTTCACCTGGCCAGTCAATTTCGTATATTGCAATACAGACTGAGGTATTTGGATGCTGCGGATAGGGATGAAATAATCGATGGAATGACGGATACAAAATTATCAAGATACGCGATCGAGTGCAATGTGAAATTGAGAAGTTGCGTGAAACGCCACCAAATGCTTACTAATTATTGCACGAATATGAATAATATATTCGCGATAATGGTGCTTGGCCAGGTACTGTTTCTCGCTGCGATAATATGCCTCGTGGGATTTCAGCTGTTTCTAGTTAGTATGTAATGTATTTTAAACAACAATATCGTCGTATCGTCGAATAATTTATTTGTTAATTAAAGGGAAATTATTTATTCTTAATAATTAAGTAAGAAATAGTTTCGACAATCTTCCATAATTATGCTTTGTGAACTTCGTTTTCTTACTCGGTTATTCAATAAATTATTACTAATTTGCTAATAACGAATACCGATATATAGTTACACTCATTTGTTCTCTTCAATGAACGATTCTAATTTCGGTTTGGTACTGCTATGAATATATTTTAACTTGCATTTATATTACATTTTAATCCATAGAATTACAAAAATTTCTGTATTCTCCCTCGAGCGATTAAAAGGAGTAATTTCTTTTTTCACAATATTTCACTGATTTTGTAAAGTTGTTAAGGGAACAGATATTAATTATATAACGCTTATTACAGATGGAAACACATCCTTCGAGAAAATTCAGTTTGGTACTCAATTTCGCCGGCACTTTGGGTCAACTTTTAATGTTCACGTATAGCTGTGATGATCTGATACGGCAGAGCTTCGATGTCGGGAACGCAATATTCGCAGGACCATGGGCAAACCTACCAATGGATAAAATTGGTAGCAACGTGCGGAAGAATCTGATATTTATCATCATAAGATCGAACAAGTTTTGCTTTTTAACAGCGGGTGGATTTTTCCCTGTTTCTCTCGAAACTTGCACATCGGTAATTATTATTCTTCCATTATATACAAGAAATAATACTGTTCTTACAATTTGTCGTGTATAAAAGAATGATGCTCTAAAGAGATTGTATGGCGGTAGTTTTATTAATAAAATAAAATAACAATACAAATCTGTGGAAGACGATGTAGGTCCGATGTGGGTTGCTCTTATCTTATGTCAATTACAACACAACTACAACTCGAAATTCGACACTAATTCAACACCAAGCTCTAACCAAGCCCAATTAAGTCAACTCTAAGCCAACACCAAGTCAAAAACACAACACACGATTCAAACAACACTAAATCAAATTTAAGACTCTAGAACTAGCTCAACGCTGAAACTCTAAACTGACTTCTCGACCGCTCTTGTTCTTTTTATATCTGTTTCCTACCATGCACACCCTTTCCGATGCCTCCCTTTTCATGACCATATTTGATCATGTTACGGTCCTGACGCATCGCTTAGGATTTTACCGATTGACCTGAGATTTGCACTTTCGGCCTTCGTTCCCTCGTAAAGCTAAGTGTACATGGTGGGAAATATAAGATACCAGAATATTGATGTAGAAAAATTTTAAAAGCAGCTATTAATATACGTAAATGTAATATTTTTAACTCGTTACTTATATGACTAGTAATTTTTAATATTTGATTTGTTGCAGGCTCTCAGCACAGCAATGTCGTATTTCACTCTGCTAAAACAATCATCGTTAAAAATGGAAGGTGTATAACGGAATTTTTCTATATACGTTGTTACTAGT
Organism: Lasioglossum baleicum; assembly: GCF_051020765.1. Taxonomy (NCBI): domain Eukaryota; kingdom Metazoa; phylum Arthropoda; class Insecta; order Hymenoptera; family Halictidae; genus Lasioglossum; species Lasioglossum baleicum. The sequence continues at coordinate 24,160 of NW_027471185.1, forward strand.
GTATTAGTATTTAGTAATTAGTACTTAGTTATTAGTGTATTAGTATTAGTACGTTTGTTATTAGTAATGGAAGTACAAATAATAAGATTTGTTAGCTCCAGAAATATCGAATGACAAGTTGCATTAACATTATTCTTCATAGTGTAAAGTGATATGTCTAAATTTCTCTTTCTTGCAATGAAATTTTGCACAATGACAGTGCTCGTATCAACTACACAAAACGTAACTACAGAAATTTATTTTTAAATAATTTAACACGTTACCTCACATTTTTAATTTGACGATCGTGCTCAGAGATACGTTTCTTTTTAATTGCTTATGTTAAGTTGTATGTTTGGAAGTGAAAATTATCACATTTGGCCACAATTTTTCCAAAAAATCTCTTGACGACTGTAACCACTGTTCCTTTTTTAATTGATTAAAAACGTGTACCTTGCAACATAGATTCGCCAATACGTGTAACGTAAAGGAATATGAAAAAACTTACGAAGCTTTCAAGAAATCGTGTAATGTAGATAATTATAGGACTTTGAAAACTTATATTCAGCAACATCAAGCGTTACTCGAATATTGCAAGAGACTCGAGGACGTTTTCAGTTTAATTGCACTTGGACAAGTGTCACTATTCAGCTTATTAATCTGTCTTGATGGGTACTTGGTGCTTATGGTTAGTAGCGCTCATTTTCTCCATATTAATTCATCTTAATGACTCTTTTTGTTATAATAATCGTCTTTTAACACTAGAACTATCGACCAGTAATACGATGCTTATTTAATACTTATTAATACTTATTTAATAATTTTGGTAAGTTGAACCTCAAATATTGGAAACATATTTTTCTGATATACCTTTTTTAATTTCTGGGAAAATAAATCAATTTTACGAATTGAACGAGATCAAAAATGCCTGATACGTAACATACTGTCAGCAATTGGAGAAATAAAAAGTCCGCAAACGATAATTCTGTCTAATTTAATAGGTCTAGTGTTGAAAACGGAAATAATTCAGGATCGTGATAATTCAAAATAACGTTTTGATTCTTACCTCGCTCGATTACTTCAAATGAATAGTATTCACTGTGGCATCGTGTGAAAATGTTCGTAATGCAATGTTTACAGGAAGAAGCTACCTTTACAAGACGCCTTGTCTTCGCGTTTCATATCATGGGTTGCATGAGTCAGCTGCTGATGTTCACGTATAGCTGCGACTGTTTGATACAGGACAGTATGGGTGCGGCTACTTCCGCTTATAAAAGCACTTGGCCGATTTTGTTAATGGACAAGTGCGGAACAATGTTGCGAAATGACTTAGTGCTGGTTGTCATAAGGTCTCAAACACTATGCTGTCTGACTGTCAATGGATCTTTTGCCGTGTCGCTAGAAACTTACACTAAGGTAAGCGTTACTTCCACTTAAAACTGAAAGGGTTGTTTGCATACATTGTACTCATATTATCATATAATTTTTCAGAAGTGAATATTTTCGTGTTATGATTATGTAAAAAAATCATTTTCCAAAATATGTATGTAAGATATCCGATTTTAACGTATAAATGAAAACTGCTGGTTAATCGTCTAATTGTTGATAACTTAATTACCTAGTTTAATTTATTATAGTACATTATCATTTAACTTTTCTGTGGTATTATATATGTGTGATATATTTCATGTTAGAAAGGGCTGTAGCAAAAGAATTTTCTTGCCCTAAAAACAGACGCAGACAATAATCCTTGTACGTGTAATAAAATACAGTCTTATGCATGAGAATTTTCTTTTTTTATCATTTACAATATAAATACAGTGCTCTATGGGGTAAAAACAAATATAGAAAATAATACTGTACAAATGTATAATCTTTTATCACAGTCATTAAATAACTCTTCGTTATTTTGTTCGTCAAATTCAACGAACAATTTTAAATACTTGAAAGATAAGAATTATTTCTTTCGTATTGAACACGAGAAACATTATAATATTATTTTATACAAATATTTAACATTATGCTATATATTTCCTTAACTATATTATGATTGACCATGTTTCCCATTATTCAGTGCAACTTGTATTCTCTATTTTCATATTTATCCACATAATCGTTTGACCGAAAAATTTATCGTATTTACATTTACAACGTTAACTACAATCACATAATATCAATCAATGCTTCTCAACTCACCATGCACGGTTTCCTGTCCTTCCAATTACACTCCGTAACTCCGAACAACACCCTATGGCAGAATGTGTAAAACTCGATGACAAAGTGGTCCCACGGAATCTATAGAACAAAAAACATAGAGATGCGCCGGCTCATATAAATAATATAACAAAATCTGTCAAGTGACGAACATACAATCAAATTGTTAACTTCTTTTTCGAGATCTGACCAAAAGAAAGATAACAACCAGCTTTCAACTTCATATCGATCCGTGACGTTTCTGTGTCGAAAAGGAGATCGTGTGCATGCAAAAATGGACACTAAACATTGGGAGAATGTTGAACATAAAGAATCGACATATGAGCGTCTGTCATTACGACAATTCAAACACTCAGGGTATACGTGAAGTATGATATTAGGGCAACAGCTGTAGACCGTTAGGTAGTCAGCATGCAGGACTTACAACATACAGACATATCGATGAAGGTATCGGTCTTCTTCTTGAAGAACATTGGCATTTGGATAACTGGCGATCCGGCGGAAGAACGACGAATGAAGATGTTACTTATCTATACTGTATGGAACAGTATTTGGGGGATCATCACTTCCGTGAGAGATTTATACTTTACCTCGCTATATAAAGGAGTACGTATGTCTAGATATTTTTCATTTATATTGGACTAGATTTTGCAAATATCTTAAAAAAATCAATAACATTATTTATTTCTCAAAAATCTAGATAATTGTTTAATAAATAATGCCGGTATTTGAAGAATCTGTTGATACAAATTTTGAAGATTAATAAAAATTAATAAAAAGAATTAATACAAATTTCGATGAACAAGAAAAATTTAAAATAAAAATTCGTGGAAAAATATTCTCGACAAGTACCGGGCGATTATTAGTATTTCTTATTATTCATTTAATTGATATATTGCGATATAAAGAATAGAATAGATAAACAAAATTTGGACTAAGGAAAAGTACGTGGCTTTGTAGTTGAGAAATCTGTTCACGTAAAAATGATTTTTTACGTGAACAGAAGTGAAGTGTTACTAGAAATTTTCAATTATTTTCATATTATTCATCGAAATTAAATATACGTTTTTAATATTCCAAATAGAATTTTGTCTGAATAATTATGCATATACAATTTTCCTAATACAAACAACACATTTAATTATTTATCGCTGTTGTACATTTAATTACATGTCATTAGCTGTATTATTATTGAATTATGTGCTACGCTATTAATCATTTCGTAATAACGCATTGCAGGACGTCCTGTATTCTCTCACTACAACTGTCACAGTAATAATGGGTTTAATCAAGATATGTATCATAATGAAACATAGAGGGGATTTTATAAGTTTAATTTTATACATGCAACAAAAGTTCTGGAATGTTAAGTACGATTTCCAAGAGAAAATAATTTTAGAAAATTGCAATAAGATCTGTTCCTTTTTTGTGTGTACCGTTACCGCAATTGGCCTGTGTGCCATGCTATCCTATGTATTATCACCAATAATTGGTAAGTTTCACGATACTATTTGTCCATAGTTTATTCCAACAATTGTTTCATCTGCAACATTTCAAACATTCTATCGGTTATCTATTCAAATTTTCATCGACTTACATGCAATCGAGGATATAACTTATAAGCAAAATGTAAGAAATTTTCTTCCTTTGTTTTAAGTTTCATTCTAACGATTCTAACATTTCCATTTTACATCTATATGAAAAGATATTTCATTCAATAGCACAGCAGAAAATTACAAAATATATAGCACGTTTATAAATGTTGATTCACAAATGAGACGTCTGATATAGCGAATCGTGGAAAAAATGAATCCGAAAGAGTACTTCCATTCAAGGTGTGGTTAAATTTGCCGTTATCAATGTCACCTTACTACGAAATAATGT
>NW_027471186.1:0-28217 GCF_051020765.1 Lasioglossum baleicum
ACTCTATCTTAGAACTTATTCTATTCAAAAGTTTTTATCTTTTTTTTCTTTCTTTTTTTGTATTGTCAACATTTTTCAAAAATCAAATTTTACTATACAAATTAAATATTTAATTTGATAAATGTGTGTTAACTAAAAAATTTATTTTATAAAACCTTTAATATTCATCGTAAATATATAAATTTTACAGCACATTCACAAATTTAATACAAATTCGCTACAACTTTTATACAAAATATATTGCACAATATATAATGATGAAACAAAAGTTACGCAAATATCAAATAAATGCAAATCGAAATATTTTTGTTTTCCAATTTGTTTTAAAATCAAAGTACTAAAGCGGAACAGTTTTTGATTACAATATTATTTAAAGTAGTATGAAAAAATTATTAGATTCCTTTGACTAAAGAAATTCATACTCACTTAAAGATACATTCCATTTACTAAATAATCCGCATCATGAGCATATGGACCGTGTCGTCTTCCACGTCTTCGAACAACTCGTAATCGGCAAGCAATTAACGTAGCTGTAATAGCAGTTATTGTAAGTCCTAAAGCCAATGATATAACTGCTCCTCTTGGTCTTAGAACTTCGCTTTCATTTGCTTGTTTCAAATGTTCCGCAAGTATCGTATCTCTTCCGTGATCTCTATTATGATCTTTTATAACTATTACACTTTTATGCTCTAAAACAAATATATTTAAGTAAATTAATCACAATCAAGTTTTGTAATAAAAATAGCATTATTTAATGGCACACCTTTTGTCTGTTTTGTTTGAATATGATTGAATTTTGGAGTTTCATTTTTTAGTGTACTTTGTTTATTTTGACTAATTTCTTTCTCATGTACTATATGTTTATCCCCTTGCTGATTGATTTTTCCAGTGTCTTTACTACTTGGTGAAACATCTTTTTGTTCGTGTGATGTCTGAGGAAATAATATAATGCTATTATCATGATAAATTTTATAATGGTAGAATATACTTACATTACAAGGAGGTGTTGTTGTAATAACAACATTCTTTTCTATCTCAATTGCTTGTTTCTGTTGCATATTCGATATTGGAGATGGAGATGGATAAACCTGATTATTTTGCCATATACCCCTGTTTGAAGATGGAAAATGTGACGTGTATGGATGTTTTACATCTACATATGCACCACTAAACAATTCAAAATAATGCAAAATTAAATGCAATTACTTTAATATTTTTAACATTTAATATTTATTTAAATTGCAATTAAACATCTTACCCATCTGTTTCTTTTTCCCCTATTACACTTAATCCTTTATGATTAAAAAATCGTGATTGATCTTCTACAAATAGAACACTTTACTGTATTTCCATTTTATTCATGAAATACTTTACCAAATGTACTACTCACTTTCATAAGGATTTAAATTGCTTTGTTCGCGAAAAGAATTATAAGTATCCTTATTTTGATCATACATGGGTTGATAATCCCACTGATATCCTGGGACACCAAAACCTTTATGCATTTGAGGTACTTCCATTTGTTGGGGTGGATATAGAAATGGCTGTTGCGGAATCATTTGATGAGATAAATTAGGCAGTTCCCAAGGATTAACTTCTGGAACACGAGCATACAATGGACCAAGAGCTTTATGTTGATCAACCATTTGTTGATATTTCATAATATCTGCAGGCAATAGCGATTGTGGCCCTTGGATTACAGAAGGAAAAATTGTTGGTTTTTCTGTAGGACATACAAGGTCTGCTGCCTCATCAGATCCATCTGCACATTGTGGTATACCATCACATACATTATATACTGCTATACAATCTCCAGATGAGCGGCATTCGTATTGATTCCTACTACAAGCTAAAAAATATATTAATATTCTTTTGCTTTACAGAATAATAAATATGGAAGTTTAAGTTGTGTCTACCTTGCTTAATAGGCGAAGATGTTGTTAACGATAATTTTGGTGCCAAAGTTGCAATCAATTTCACAGGAGATTCTGTGAAAGAATATTCAACTGATGCCGGATCTGCCAATTTTCTGTATAATGTATACATAATAACAAAACATGAAATACAGATATTTTATTATTAAAGCAACGAGAACATCAAAACGACGATTGTCTACCTGAGAGATTTCAATTCATGTTCTTGCTGAGAAATCCTAATTTCCTTCTCTAATTGTGAATTGCTTTGTGTATTATAATTGGTACGCACTGCGCTACTATAGTTAGCATGATTGGTGAATTTACATTTAAAGTCATGCAATGGACCACATTGAAAAAGGTAGCAACTTCCAGGCTTCTATATAATATTTAATTTAATTTATTATTAATGGAACACGAGTGATTCAGAAATTAAAAATATCTTTTTTATCTATTTACTTATTTAGTATAAAATTACCTATACCTTTTCTTCAAAGATAAACACATCACAATTTTCTGTATCACAACAAAACTTTAAACATTCTTCCCTAGAATTAACATCGAATTCTTTTAAATATTTAGCACCCATATCCCGAGATTCCTGCGTTCGAATAATTTTATCTTCGTGAATTTTAAAGCTCTCGAGGCACATCTGATAATTATTTCTGAAGCCGGTTCGTTTTTCATTTTTCTGTATTAATGTTTCACCAGATACGCATAACAAGATCGTGAAAAAATTTAAAAACACTTGCAATGCTTTGTAAAACATCATCCTCTTGCCATTTACAAGCAAGAAAAACGCGCATGCTTTCAGTCTTTCGACTTTAATCAATAACTCTATATGTTATCTGATTATTCTAGTCAACTATTCGTGGATAACATTAATGTTTTATCTAAACACGTAAGAAAATATCACAATATGCCTAATGAATATTTAAAATAGAAAAAAATATAAATTATATAAATATTCTTTGATAAAATTTTTGAAACTAGTATCAAATTTACAAATTTATAAGGATGGAATTTGGTTTTCATTTAACTCATTAAAAAAACAAACTAACAGTTAAAATGTTTATAGAGAAAATAAATAAAATTAATTTGTTAAACATTTGTATATTTCAACTGATTTATTTATTCGCATTATATAACAGAAATAAATTGATCAAGATTTTTATGGTAACAATAATCGATAACAATTATTTCTTTATTATCAATACAACAAGAAATGACTGCTATTTAATGAATAGCATATTTAAAAGCAGGAAGCAGGTACATGGAATCCCAGTATCAAGAACAAGGAAGTAAATATAAAGGGTGGTTCAGCAACGGTTCCTACCTATCCGACAAACAAAATTTTTGGTTGAAAAAAGGACAATGAAGGTATCTGCACGAACAATAGGGACGAAATATTCACGAAAGTAACAACGAAACTCAGAATCAGTTTTTCAATTTTTTTCTCGAACTACCTACTTTACGGACATTGCTACCTTATCGACATAGAAAATTTCTGGTTTTAAATATAATACGAAAAATATAGTAATTCATAGACGAAATCTAGCGAAAATAAAGAAAAAACTACAAGTACGGAGCAAAATTCACCGCGGTCAGAGCTGTCACTTGCTATATGTGTAAAACTATCTATCCCAGTACAGAACTCTCCCCTGCATATTGTTAGATAAAAAAATTGCGACAGAAATCGGGGATCTACTAAAGTTAAACCAAAAACGTAAATTGGGCAGCACGCCTACCCCGCGATTCGCCTGTTTTTCTCTATATTTTGAAAAAAACGCACTACAATCGAATAAAAACCATCTATCCCAGTACAGAACACTCGCTTGCACATTGTTAGATGAAAAAATCGGAATAGAAATCGGTGATCTAATAAAGTTAAGTCAAAAACGTCAATTGCGCAGCACGTCTTCCACCAGTCTTACCTGTCATTCGTTATATTTTGAAGAAGACGCACCAGAGGGGAATAAAAACCACTTATTCCACTACAAAACACTCGCCTGCACACTGTTAGAAGAAAAAACGTAACAAAAATCGGTCATCTACTAAAGCTAAGCAAAAAACATCAATTGCGCAGCACAATTTCCACCAGTCGCATCCGTCACTCGCAATATTTTGAAGAAAACGGGCCGGAAATGAATAAAAACCACCTATTCCAGTACAAAACACTCCCCTGCATATTGTTAAATAAAAAAATCACGACAAAAATCGGTGATCTAATAAGGCTAAGTCAAAAACTTCAGTTGCGCAGCACGCTTTCCCTGCGCCCCGCCTGTTTGTCACTACATCTTAAAGAAAGCGCACCAAAAACGAATAAAATACACTTATCCCGTTGCAGAATAATCCCCTGCACGCTGTTATACTGAAAAATCGCGATCAAAATCAATAATCTAGCAAGGATAAGACGAAAACTGCAACACGACTTCTCCCGGCTCTACCTGTTAATCGCTATATTTTGAAAAATCTGCACCAGAATCAAATGAAATCTATCTATTTTATTAGGGAACCATGTAGTGATAGCAGAAAATTCTAATTGGCAGTCGATGTCTGGGACCTACAATCGATAACAGACAAACTAGACAAGTACGTTTACACGATTTACACATTGGTCACTTCATTTCGCAAGCGCCACGCTAAAATCTAAGAAAACATCCCAGAATTATTAAAAGACTGTGTTTTCCAAGCTATGTTAACCAACTATCCTAATCCTGAATCGAAAGCTAAGACCTACAATTCCTTGCACTCACAAATTTTCATTCACACCAGTTTATTTCGTACGTACACTTTATATCACTTCATATATACACTTTGTAACCTCTTTTCGTTCCACATGTGGTATATTACAACCGTACACAACGTTGACAGTTAGATATCTCGATCTTGGGAACGTTTCCCAATTTCTTAACACTAGATTTACGGGACCCGTCAATTTGACGGGATTTTGCTCCAATTATACAATATTAATAGATTTAATCAACTTATATTAAATTTGTTAATATCGTAATTGTTTTTAAATTAAACTTATGGATTTATTTTTTAAGAAAATACGTGGTTTTCTTTAACCGTAAATCGGAAGGGTTTCCATAAAGATAGGTATTCAAAAACGTTCGTAAACCTAGTGTTAAATTTCTCCTATAAGCCATTTGTAACTGTTACGGCAATATTACAAGAATAACGAACAATTGTATCGGTAGGAAATAATATCTGATACTGAGCGTTATTGTTCTTTCATATATATTTCATCGATTGCTGTAAATGAAATATCGATTAGTAATAACACTATTTCACGAATCGCGTCGTGCAAACATTGAAAAGTTTTACTTTCACGCGGGAGAATATTTCACCATGTTACCGGTTTGCGCGGGCTGGTTTCGATTTAAAGATGGCCGCGATCAGACGACGCATGCGCCGTTGCGGCGGGAAGATGATTCATTTTTGAAATAGCCGTATACTAAAGTATCGATGTAGATTATTATATCTCTCTTATATTTATGAATAATAGAAAAGCACATGCAAATCTGTTTCTGTTACGAATATAACATATTATATACCGCCTAATCTCCATAATAGAAGCGTTATAAATTAATAAAATCGAAATCTATATAGAAGTCTTTATTGAAAAAGTGGAGCCTCATATAAATATAAAGTTTTTAAAAACTAAAATAACGTTTCAATTCACTTTTTTGTTTATCACTGAAATTTCTGTTAGGTGCCAGTGGATTTGAACCAATATTCATTTTTATAACATTCGTTTATAAAAATATATCACAGAATCAATTTTTGTTATAAATTAAAAAGATACATGTATATATAGTTGCAAAATGTAATACACGAGCATTGTGAATTTTTTTATTCAAAGAATTGTATAAATACTTGATTAAAAAAGAACCGAAGCAATATTATATATAAAATATATATGTATATCTCAGTTATAAATTCGTAGAAATAGTAAAAACGCGAATTTTAGCTTATATTAGGATGGGTGATGAGTATGAGGTATAGGGTCCCTTTGGTTAATATCATTTTTCGTTTTTTTCTAACATTAAAAAATTGTTTCAAACGCTTTTACATCAAAAAACATTGTTACGAGGAAGTAAATAGCTTTCCTGTATCAAAGTACAATTGTACGCGTGAAAATTACTGTACGTATTGTTATTCTAAACGATAGAAAACATATATTTGCAATAAACTATGTAATAACTATTGTAAAATGGTACGTGAATCGTTGAAAAATCGGTTGAGCTCGGTAAGTTCCGTTTGACCTCGGTGGGGGTACGTTCGGTCTCGGGTAGGCACTCGCAACAAGATCACGTCACTTCGACCTCGGCCGCGGTCACCGGTACATCGAAATTCTAAATACCCAAATTAACAAATTTATTTATTTTCGCGCCTAATAATTTATATAATTTATTTCTTTACTTTCCACTTTAAACTATTTACTTAATATATACATCTCTTATTCACTTTTAATAATTTATTTAATTAATTAATTTATTATTCACTTTCAATAATTTTTTAAATTTATTTATTTCTTATTCACTTTTAACAATCTTTTAAATTTATTTATTTCTTATTCACTTTTAACAATTTATTTAATTAATTCATTTATTATTCACTTTTAATAATTTTTTAAACTTATTTATTTATTATTCACTTTTAATAATTTTTTAAACTTATTTATTTCTTATTCACTTTTAACAATTTATTTAATTAATTAATTTATTATTCACTTTTAACAATCTTTTAAATTTATTTATTTCTTATTCACTTTTAACAATCTTTTAAATTTATTTATTTCTTATTCACTTTTAACAATCTCTTAAATTTATTTATTTCTTATTCACTTTTAACAATTTTTTAATTCTTTTACTTATTATTCACATTTAATAGTCTTTTAAATTTATTTATTTCTTATTCACTTTTAACAATTTATTTTATTTATTTACTTTTAACGATTAATTATTTTTTTAATTATTTCATTCTATTTTTATCTGTGATTATTTCGTTAATACTTTTATAAGTAGTTTACGTCTTATTTTTGTAATTTCGCTCGTGTTAGTGGACATTAAATATTTTTCTAACTATTATATTAAATTATTACCATAACCTTACCAAATCGTATACGGAAACGTTTTTTACTCGATGCCGGTCGAAGTAAGTTCGGTCGTGTACGCGATATCGCGAGTGCGTTGTGAAAGTGTTGGAAGAAAAGAAGAAGTTAGAAGAAATGTTGACATCGCTACATTGATGACATGCCAAGAGGAGGACCGAGTGGCGCTGATGTCAGGACGAAGGCGAGGATCAATCCGGAACTGCTTTGTTATGAAGAAGAGATCAACGATCGGTAAGTCGCATGTTTACGATTCCTCCAGTTACCTATCATGTCGTAGGACGAATGGTCCGAAACGACACTGGTGACTGGTTGTATTTTATTATTTTCGTAACGAACATTGTGACTACGAGTGCTAATATACTAGTGTACAATAGCACTCGTGCAATATATATTTCTGTGATTTATCCGTTGGATCAGACTAGGACTTTCTTGTACATCGTGTATTAGAATCTCGGTAGAAAATATTTCGAATTCTTGTATTAGCATCTTTTATATTATTTCGAATCCTATTTTCGTCACTATGCTTGCTACTTTCCTCACATTACAGCTCGCAAAAACTTTTTATTTACGCATATTTATGTAATATTATTATGCATATTATGCACATTCTATTCGAGGGTTCGCCGATATATAATTCGATATATCGCGATCAGTAATTGAATCTTTATCGCATTCTGATATTAAACATTAAAAAACATTAAAGAACATTTAAAAAGTCAGGGAGAAATGTAATACACTATGTGACTGCTTGGTGCTTCTTTCTTTTATTATTTTTCATAATCTTATACCATTGATACGATTTATAAATCGCAAGAAATGGTGACGCGTCTTCAGTTCCTAAAAAATTTCTTCTTCTTTCATTGCACAATAACCTTATGCAACGATTGATTTATCCACTAAATTTTTACTTTTGTTAAAAGCGTTATTATTAAGTGCGCTTCCTTTGCCGCAAGTGTTAGGCATTAGACCTTCTATTTGTTTTTGCAATATATTTTGTATTCAACTTTGTACTGCTTTTTGTTATATATATGCTATAATTCATTTTGTAATTTATTTCGACATTTACTTTGTACTATGTTTTGTGTCATATTTGTGTTTCAGGCATGGGTCTCGATTGCGTAGCCACCTCCACGTGGTGAGACCTGGTAATTGGCATCGTTTGTCAAAGATGTATTACCATATTTCCTTAAACAAATTTTTAATTTCATTATTTTTGGATTATTCAATAATTTCATCTTTGACAAACGATGCCAAGCTAAGAGCTACGCAATACTCGCAATCCAGTTTAGTCTCTAATAGACTAGTACTTTAAGTTAAATTTCTTATAGTTCAGGTCATCTGGTTTTTTGATTAAAATTTTTTATTAAAAAAGAGACCTTTTTATCTACGTGAACAATTGTGTCGAAATATTCACGAAAGTAACGATGAAACAACCAGAATCAGTCATTCTTTCCTAGACCTTCTTATCGATATGACAAAAAAAAACAAATTTTTATTTAAAAAGGGGAAATTTGAGGGATCTGCGTGAACAATAGGGTCGAAATATTCGCATAATAAACGAAAAGCGCAGAATCAGTGATATTTTTTCTCAACTTTCTTATCTTACCGACAGAGAAAATTTAATTAATTAATTGTGATATTTATTTCTGTTTTATTTGTAATTATGTATTTAATTTCTTTATTTTTCATTATTCATTTGATAGATTTATTTTTTCGTATTCATATCTTCGGGCATAGAAAATTAAAAATTTGAATCTTGAAATTTTTATTCGTAATTGTCAATGGTTCAATGTATTAAATAGTGTTACCAATTACGAATGGTGTGAGAGTATAGATATTATAATCGGTATAAATTATGTGCCATGGTAATTGAACAATTTTATTACTTGAATACATAAAAATAGTGGTGATGAAAAGAGGGATACAAGAAATATAAGAATTAGGCACCGTGTATGGTAAGTTTTACTGTTTATTGTTCTTTAATATGTCAACTAGAGTTTTGCATACACTTCTGTAGCCTAAGTACAATAACAGAAAATAATCTATTGATTCGTACAATTCTTATTTTTATTAATTAAACCTCTTATTCTATCTATGGAATGGTTCTAGTGTTTAGATATGTAACATTTCTGCATTATTTTTCAAATTGTTTTTGGCATTTCCTAATAATTATTGAACTTTACTGTTAATGTCTTTTGATTATAATATTTACTACCATTCAAATTCTTTTGAAATTTTAGTGAAGTTAAAATTGAAAAAGTGTTACACATCTAAAACACATTTATAACTTATTAAAATATATGTCACACACTTATTCTATGTTAATCACACATTGTGTATAAAACTAGCAGAACTGTATAAATGATTTATTTAATTTAGAATTGCACAGCTAACAACCATTTTGAAAATTAGTATTCTTTGATGGAATAATTAGATGTAAAGTTTGTAAAAATATACAATTGCACTTATTTTCCTATACAGATCTGCCCCATTTAAATGGTGCAAGTATATGTGATGATATAAATTTTAAAGTATAAAAAAATTACAAATCAAAGGTAGATGGATGTATAATATTGACTTATGAAAGTTTTTTTTTTTCATTAATTCATAGATGTTTGCATGAACCATGTTTACAATTAATTTGATTAACAAATCGATTTTTAAGTTACACATAACATTTTTTAATTTTTAACCTAAATGATAATATTGCTACATTAGAGAATAAAAGAATTTCTTTTTTATATAAATTCTTTCAACTCAAAATATTTGAATGAGTGCTATCTTATAATAATTTACATTAATGGAAGTCAACAATTGAATTTTTCTAAAAAAAAAAAAAAAAAAAAAAAAATAAAAAAGAAAAATCAATGTTTATCTAAATAAAGCATATGCTACATGTAATTTTATTTTTCAAGAATATTTTAATTTCTTAATTAATAGAACAGAGTAGTTGAATGTAGATGAAGAAATTGTAATGGTCAAATTTAATGAATTGTAATATCATATGATAAATTGCTACATTTATATTTTTGATGTATTTAATTTGTATGGATACTCTATATCCATGATTAAACACTCAAAATAATTTTTATTAACTAAAGTTTCTGTGAAGCACAGCATATAAGTCAAACTGATACAATTTTTTATCACATAATAATTTGTATTTATAAAAACTTTTTATACTTTTTTTTTCATACAATCTACAAGTGATGTATGTTCCTATTATGTTAAATGTATATAAGTAATATTATGCATATTTGAACTTCAGATGCATATAAGTTTCTTAAAATGTAGGCACATAGAACACACAATGATATCATAAAATACCTGCATAATAGAGCTTCAATCATGAGAACATTTTTCCTAATATATACTACTATATAAAAATTATTTTATATATGTATAATGGTATTTAAGGAATATACCTGTTTAGGTGATTTTTAATTAAAATTACTGTAAAAGCTATAAAACAAACACGATGTACATATTTATAGAAAAATTATTTATATTATACTTATTATGCAATGATACGTCTTTAATGTTCTCATAATTGCAGTATATGTTATGCATATATTATACAAGAATATTAGAAATATATAGTTTCATTTTATCTTATATGATATACATAACACGATACGACAAATACTGTTAGGTGTATTTTAAGGCACTCGTGCAAATAAAATATGAAACAGTTAAAACAAACTTATGAGAAACAAAACATTAAGTGGAATAACAATTGATAGACTTATATATAGATATATATTATATATTTCTTTTATTTGGTTGTATTCAATGATAAAACTAGATCTTTCAATAAAGTGACTTTTACTGCATTTTTATTCTTTGGAATGTAAACCAGGAAAAAAAGAATTATAAAACAATTATAGATATAATCTGTTAACCCTGTATTAGTATAACATCTGTTTTTAGCCTCTTAACAAGGAATATATTCATTCCATTCCTCTTTATAGCCAGGAACTTGTTCTTTAAGGATCTTTCCCACTCCCAATATGCATATATTAATAGAATAATAAGAAAAACATTTGTAACATTTAAAAACAATTAAAAACTTCATTATTTGTATAAACAGTAACTCATTAGACAAATCTAAATAGTATGACTCAAACATAAACGTGTGACAGGGGAATGAATAATTATTATTATATTATGTGTAGACCTTTTATTGAACTATGAGATGTCACTGCTCATATCAATTAAATAAATTATTTTTTCTTACTATTTTCAGCATGAAGAATTAATTTGTACTTATTAAAAATAACTTAATAGAATAGAAATCTGATTTGGAATCACAGTAATTAGGGTAACTTTTTTTAATAAATTTACATGTCCTTCAAACATTTTTTTTAGAAATAGAATTATTTGATATAAATGCATTCATTCCTATTGTATGAATTTTAGACATTTTAACATTTCATAGTTCATTTTATCTTGTAACATATAGCATAGACAACTTTACTTTGATTACCCCTGCTTCAAGTATATAATTTTATATAAATGTAACTGTATATAATTTTAGGTCTGTTTAACATTGCAAGAGTACATTTTCTTTAAACAAGAATAAAATAAATAAATATATATATATATATGTATAATATATATATATATTCACACACACATATGCACACGAGCACGCACTTCCCTCACATACATACACATATCCCCTCACACACACATTCATATATATATATATTTATTTATACATTGTATATATAAGTCTTTTTACGATATAAATAAAAATTTATAACGAGCACATTCACTTATCATATTACTCATATTTTCATTTGTACAAATAAAAGACTGTGTAGTCCTCGAAAACTATAAATAATCTAACATGTACATTTATCTTTTTTTTCTTTTACTAAAATCTTTGGCTAAATATCTAACTACTTAAAGTAATTTTTTTTTCTTTCAAGTAACTTTTAACAATTAACATCAATGAACGATACTTTCTTTTGCAAAGTTCATAAATATTAATTTCATTGTCTATGTATATAATGGTCTATAATATAATTATATATAATACCAACAGTAGTAATTATACTGAAGATGTACAATTCCATTGAGATTAAAAGTTAGAAAACTCGTTCTGTGTTTATCATTATTATAGTACATTGTTTAGAGGTACTCACATTATTTGTTCCAGTATAGGTAATCACAGGAAATGCATCTATGCAGCCAAAGTAATTTGTAACATCTTGTTACTATCATTCTTTCGTTTTATGATTCTGTTGCGTATATTCAACGCATTTTGCAACGTCCTATAAAACATAATCACTAAAATGAAGTATGTGGCATTTGCTTACACAACAAATAAATAGTATACAATATACAGTCATACCTGAACCGCAATTTGCAAAGGCGTCAATTCTCCTATGGAACAATCATTGCGAATCACATTTGCTGGCAGAAGTCTTGGACAAGGTTTGCCAGTAAACAGAATAAAAAGTGCGTGAATGCTTTTACGTTGTGTAAATTCCATGTAACGATGTTGATACCCGGCTAAATGTCGACGATGTCGTGAAGTTGTAGGGAACCATCTTTCGCATAAATTACAGTATCTCTTATGTTTTATTGTTGCCTGTAACATATCGTATAAATTAATTTTGTTAAATAATTACATAAAAACTTTTTAATCGAGTAGAAGTGATAAATATTTTTACCTTTTCATGATAAGCTAACTGTGTTATAATATCAGATATAGTCATTTTACAGTCTTTATAGGAATGTTTCTTATTTTCTTCTATTTTCTCGATCTGACTTATCACTTTGCTTTCCATCAATTTCGCATCTTCAACCACGTGTTCAACTTCTTCTTGATTCGTTATAACCGGTGGAGATCTAGAACTATCCCTATCCGAGCTTGAATCAAAATTTAAAGCAAACTCTGGCACTAGTAATGGCATGTTGTCTTCCTTCGTTTTTGTGTTGCTTGAATTATTATTATCTTTCTGATTTCCACTGCTACTGCTCGTTTTCTTCAATTTTTCCTCCTGCGATTCTTCTGCGTTATTTACATGTTTATTCGATAGAGCAGGGTCGTTAGTAACTTTATTCATCGTTATTTCATCACATTTCTTAGAAGCCTTTAAAGAAATCGTAGTTGGCTCGAGTACACTGCTATCTCCGTGTGTAGAAGCTGTAGGGCAGTCTAATGAATAAATCTTATCTTGTTGTTCGAAACAGCTTTCTTCAACTTCTTTTACATTCATCTCACGGGGAGATTTGCATACTTTGCTTTCCGAATTTTTAGATTTACTATCTACATTCGTATTATCGTTCTCGCTATTGGAACATGTTTCCTCAGATTTGTTTAGCGACGTTTCAAGATCATTAAAGCTGAAACTTAAACCTTGCTTCTTTTCAGCTACCGTTTTATGCCGCGACTTACTTCTTTCTACATCTTCGCTGTCAGGGCGAGTCAAACATTTCTTTAGCGTTTCCTTAGCAGCTAACACTTCCTTAACTAACAAATCATTGCAATAAAAGTAATCGTTTGATTCTTTCTCCAAATTTTGTAATTGTTGCTTCTTCAACGAAGCATACTCGTTTTGGTCGAAGGTGTTCTGTGGCGAATGTTGATATTCACCGAAGTACGTTTTTGTGGATTGGTCATTAGCACATTTACTCTTAGAATGTGATGCATAATCAATTTTCGACGCAAGTATCCCAGAACATACATTATTGTTGTCAATAAGCTCTAATTCCAATTCCAATTGAGTTGGTATTGCATCTTCTATATTTATTCCATCATTGTTCTCAAATTCAAAGTCCTTTGTTTCATCGTCGACACTATTTGGTGATGCTGGCAGAATTTCTATCGTAGTTTGACTTTCATCCGAAGAATCCACCTTAATTATCGAACTATTGTTATCGTTATAATCATGCGAACGCAGAGGAGACTCTAGAAATCTGTCTTCTGTAAAAAGTACATTCTCCTTGGTCTCAAACGACGAGTATTCCTTTTTCATAATCAACAGATCGTTGTCTTCGCTCCTTAAAATATCTCTAAAGGAATGTTTCATTATAACTTCTCTCATTTCATTCTCGCTCTCGTTATCCCGACTACAGTACCCCTGCCTGCTTTCAGAGAATAATTTCTTTTTCTCTTCCTTCTTGAAATTTCCACTTTCGCTATTATTCAATTTAAAAATAGTTCCATCATCAGTGTCACCCAAATTGTCGTCGAATTCGGTAATTGATTTTGAGCTTGTTTTCGCGAAATTAGAGTCTGACAGTCTCCTGAGCTTGCATTTAGTAGGGGACAAATCAGACGCTGAACTAGACCTGCACAATTTTACCTCGCTATTGTCGATTACATTTTCATTGTTAGTGCCATTAATATCATCGTTTACTCGCTTGGACGAATTAAACTTATCTTTTAATATGATCTTTGATTGTTTCAAATCTTTCACCATGTAATCCAGAATATCTAGTCTTTGTAATTTTACTTTTGGTTGCCATTTGGATGTTTCGGTGATCGATTTCTTTTTACTTTTACTAATTTCGCATTTAAACTCAGTACCGATTTGAGTTCTTTTTATTATAACTTTTGGAATTTTTTCGATGATGCATTGCGGAAATTTCTTCTTTAATTCATCACTAATCGATGTACCGTCGTTTTTGGCAGTATGTTTCGAGTCCTCCTCCTTTGTCCTTCTGGTTCTTTTCGACGAAGCTTTAAGGATATTCGAGTCCTTCGTTTTATTCTTTTCGGATAACAGAGAACTGCATTCTTCTTGTTTCTTCAACTTCAATTTCGGGATTTTTTCAATTTCAGTATCGCTGGTCATCGATTTGCGACAATTCCTATCTTCTTCGTCGGAATCGGTAACTTCCGTCCCCGAAGTATCCTCCGTTTCAGTTCTTTTACTTTCTTGCGTTTTGAACTTTTTGATCTTCACCTTTGGAACGGTTTTCTTGGTAGCTTTTCGCTTCAAGTATAGTTTTAAATCCTTTGTCGATATATCCTCCAATTTTATCCTCACCTTTGGTACTTTATTCTCATAATTATTGTATTTTAAACTGTAGGATTCGAAATCGCTATTATCTATGTCCACGCTTTCATCGTTGTGTTGCGGGGGAAGAGTTTGAGTTTTATCGGATTTTGCTTTGTCTGAAAGATCAGCTGTCGGAGTCACCGAGCGTGATCTATTCTTCATAATGATTACTTTCGGTATTTTCGGACGTACTTCGGATAATAATTTTGCATCGTACCTATTGTAGCTTTCACAGGAATCCGTATAATCCACTATGCGCTCTGACTTTGAATTCGATGCGTCAGTTTTCTTTATAACAAGTTTGGGAATTACTTTCAGGTCCACGTTGCTATCTGTCAGATGAGTTGAGCTGTTACAAGAAATTTGTTCCCGTTTATCTTCTTCGGTTTTATCTTTGCTGCTCTCAGCATTCGAAGTTCCAGAACTTTCGGCGATGCTATACTTGTCGAGAATAGCTATTTCTTTTTCTATCAAAGAATCTTGACTCGGGTTTATTTTCTGTCCCGGTTCGGTTGTAAAATTATTAGATTCACCCTCGCTCTTTGAACTATCAACTACTACCGTTTGCTTTGCTGAAATTTCTTCTATATTTGACCGAACAATTCCTATGTTTTCTTTGCTCAATTCGTCTACGATTTCGTTGATATTTTTACCGTCAGTATGAATCTCATCTTTGGAAAAGCCGATAAAATTTTGTTCCTCAGCGATTATGTTATTTACTTGATTAGGATTCGCGTTGAAATCATTCTCGCGTTCGTTAATTTCAATAGAATTATGTTGCGAGTTATTTTCTTGATCGGCTGTTATGTCAGTCAGCGTTACCGGAGATTCAGATTCCTCATGATCCGCTAGAGACTCAACTTTCGACGAGTTATTATCGTTTTCCTCTTCAGAGACTTCGATATTCTCCTCTCCCACGTTGCTTAAGTTTTCCTCGTGTCTTTGATCTTCGTTCGGAATTTCAACTTCTTCGCCGAATTGTACAATTTCATCTTCGCCGAATTGTACAATTTCTTCTTCGCATTCTAAGACATTTCCCTGGCTGATATCTTTCTCGCATTCGTTCATCATTTCGCTAAATACGTCGTTGGATGTTCCTAATTCTAAAAATTCTTGCGAAACTCCATCAAGCGCATCGCTAGGATCTACTTGAAGCTCTGGAATTTCCTCTGTTACAAAAATTTCGGCCTCCGATATATTGATCTCAACGGTTTCTAAATCTTTATTATTTTCCGTGTATTCTATATTCTTTAATTTATCTTCAGCTTCTATGAAAGTTTCACATGTTTGGAACATATCGCATATGTTCGCATCAACTTTTTCCTTTTGATCTGTAACGTCTGTTTGTTCGCAAACCGTTTCTTCATCTTTTCTTTTCTCCTTCAGATCGCATAAACCAGACACCTGGTTCTCCTCGTCTAATAACGATTCTTTATGCAACAAATTTGAAACTGACGATTCGTTCTTTGAATCTGCATTCTTTTCTTCATTTTCGGGAATAATTCTATTTTCGACTTCGTTTGTAGTCTGACCTGTACCTTCGTTGCTCGAATTTTTGTTCTCATTTACCTGTAGATTTTCAACATTTTGTTCTTCACGATTCGATTGTAACGAACTTGATAATGTATCTGACTGCGCGTTAGATATACAATTACTAGCAAAATTATTAACGGTATCTCCATTATTCTTATCATTTTTCTCGAGATCAAGAATTTCGGTTTGAACGGATTGCGTCTCTTCTAAATTCATATTTTTGTCCTTATCCAAGAAATCATCGACAACGTTATTCGTTTTATTCTTAGATTCCGTATCTAATTCATTGACGACAACATCATCTTCGTGTGATTTAGAAACAGTCGCAATTTTATTTTCCGTAGCTTGATCCTTTTTGCAACTATTTGAATCCGCAATGCGATTCTTGTTCCGCTCTACGATTTGTTCATCAGAATCGCTGCTACTATACATTCTATCAATTTTACAATAATCGGACCAAACGGCATTATTGTTCCTAATGCTATGAACGTAATCCTTGTACTTAACATGATTTTTATCACAAAATTCATCCGAATAATTCCTTTTTCTATCGTAAAGATACTTGGTATCTTTATATTCGTACTTTTTCCTATCACTAAGACCATGGTGCCGCTTCTTTTTGTACAGTTTGCGAAACTTCGAGTTATAGTAATTGTTCCAAGTTTCCGCGTAATGGACTTCTTTGCGGAGGAGTAAGGCTCCCGTTTACGGGCCTCCATCATTAGCTCGTGATAGGTAAATCTTCGATTAGGACTGTAGGATATCTTGCCATCTTTGGTAGTATATACAGGAACTGTGTGCAGGTCCTCCAGCTTATCTATGTTTGAAAAGATCGGATTTACGTACCCGCTGCTACTTTGGAACATGTCACAGTCTTCGAAAACGTCATCTATCTTTGGCTTCTTCCATTTACCCGTGTATCCCTCCTCTTCCAATCCCTCGCTTACGCGATAGCCACGGTCTAAATCCACTCCAGAATATTTGCCAAGCTTGAAGTCTAAATTGCTCAGACTGTGCAACGACTTGGCTCTTAACTCGACGAGGTTGCTCTCCGGTAGATTCGTAGAAATATGAGAAGTATTCGAATGAGGCACATTTGTTAATTCTTTCTCTAATATACCTGAAACATCTACGAAACTTGTAGAATCTTGTTTCTGTACTTTTATCACTTGATCATCGTCTGTACGTATACTAGTACCTTCTTTGTCGCTTTCGACTTTGCTTTTCCCCTTAGCTTTGTTATTTACATCGATTATGGCAGTATTTGATATTGCACTTTTCGTCTTCGTTATATCCACGTGATCAATGGTATAATTGGTGGCTTCGATTACATCTGCTTTCGACGTGTCCTTACAGGATACAACGGTGTTACGCAAGGATTTATTAAGAGGCTGACTATCTGAAATTAAATCGCACGTTTCTTTAGAAATGATCGAGCTAATTTCGTCGTTCGGTTCCAACGAAGATCTCCTATCTTTCTTGAAAGATAGTCTCAATTTCTCTGGCTCGCTTTTACCTTGGCTCGTTTTCATAGCTTCGACTGCTGCATCGGATTTTTCATACGCTCTGTAAACCCTTTCGGATAATTTCGAATTGTCATCTTGGTCCTTGGCGTGCAATCTACGCTGGCAATCCAGCGTGTTCGAATAGGAAAGCGAATTGTCGATTTCGTAAAGGGTATGATCACCGTACAGCAATCGTTTGTTCTGCTCCTGTCCCTTTAAGTTTCTGTCCGTACATGACACGTTAATTTCGATTTTGATCCCCTCCAAAGAATCTTTTACGTGTTCCTGATTATTGTCTCCAAGAATTAACTCTTTGCCGGCATCGTTGTCTTTGATTTTCAAGTTTACATTGGCAACTTGAACACCGAACTCGGCGTTTTTTACTAAATTCTTCGAACACGAGTGATTCTTTACTTCTTCCTGCGTCAATAGATTTTCCGAATTCAAATTAGCCATCGAAGATACAGAATTTTGCTCCAAACATACTTTATGTGTTGCTAGTATGTCGTTGTTCTGTCTAATTTGCGAACATTCCAGCTTATGGTTTCTAGCTTTCAATTTTTCATCCCTATTGTTATCGTTGTGTATGTCGTGAGTCTGATATAATCTTTCCTTCTTCTTTCTGTATTCTTTTAGGAATCGCATTTCCTCCATGGTATATCTAACGTCTCCATCGACAGTTTTTAAATCCTTCTGCAGTAACTTAGAGGTCTGAGAATGTATACTATCATGCAACGTTGAAACTGCTTTGCCAGACACGCGCTTTTTAATTTCTGCCTCTTCGGGAAACTCTTTGGTATTGGTACTGCTCGACTTATGTGGGAACTCAGTTGATTTCTCGCTTATGATCCTATCTGTAGTGCCGTGTGTTCTCTTATCACTTAAAGTAACATTATCCTTTATCACAGCAACGGAATAGTGTTTACATTGAGAAGTCATATGGCACACAGAATGCTCTCCGTCCTGGGATGAGCATGAATCATCGAACTTCCTCGCGTCAGAAGCTTTTGATTGTTTCAAATTATCGGCATCTTTTTTTTTAGTTAAACTCCTATTTAAGTATTTGTCTGTGCTTTTGTCTTCCCATGTTGTTGTCTCTTTCGCTTTTTTCCTCACATTCAGGTCAACTTCGGAGGATGTTAAACAGTTAGCATTAGCGGATACAATCGAGGTCTTCATTTTTTTCCTTTTGAATAATTCCTTATCATTTTTCAGCGTTTGTGCCTCGTCGTCGGACACCGTTAGACTTAAATTTACATTGGAAATGATGTTATCGTTGGTGTCACCGCTTTGAATCCCAGATCCCATCGCTTCTGCCGGTCTTCTAATACTTTTGTGTTTCCTTTCGTGCGTATAACTGAGAGATTCGTGACTTGAACTCTTCTCACCTTCGATACCCTCCTGTTGAACCTTCAATTCGTATTCCATGGACGTCAAAATGCCACACGCATCGGAAACTCTGGTATCGCTTTCTCTACTATCTATTAGGCACACTTTCTTTCTCACAGTATTGGTCCCGAGACTTTTCACCTGCTTATTCTTATTAGCTTCGTTCGATTTTCCTTTAGAATTGTTAGAAAAGTCAAAATTGTCTAAAGTTACCTCCTGCTCATGGCTGCTACCAGTCTCGCTGCTCTTATAACGATTCTCCTTTTGATACTCCAGCTCCAAAGTACCGAGAGACCTATTCTTTATTTTATCTTCGCTGTTCAGTTGTGTAAAACTGATTACTGGACTGTTTTGCATTACTTCTATCGGATTCGTGGATATCGATAAATCTTCCATGTTTTGCGAAGATTCTTCGCTATCAGAATGAATAGGAGTGTTCAGCGTGGTAGATATTGGTGTACATTCTGAGGTTGGTAAATCTGGTAAGCTAATATCATCAGGATTGTGGGATTCTTCAAAGCTATGCTGTTTCTTCAATTCCATGTTATCGCTGGCCTCTATGTTATCTTTTTCCGATGTCGATAGGACCCTTAATTCCTGATTGTTCATTGAAATTGAAGTCGTTTGAATTGTTTTAGATATGTTGGAATGTTCTATACTTGCATTCTTATTCACGTTGTCTAAAGATGTAGCATAGCCAGCAGGCAGTATGTGAGCATCGTTCTTGTTGTGTTTCCGCGTATTCTCGAGAGCCATTGCTTCCGTTTCATGATTACTTGATTCCCGAAAAAAGGATATCGCCTTCTGCTGCTTTTCCAAAGTCTGTATAACCTGATCGTTAGGCGCACCCAAAATGTTGCTTATTTCTAAGTTATCGACTATGTGAATTGTAGGTATCTCGTCAGGGCCGTTGCTGATGCAATGTATAATACTTCCAGGCTTCACGACACCCTCTCCGATGGTCCTCTTGGAAGTTTTAGCGGGCTCAGAATTGTCAGGTGCGGAATATGACATCGTCAGACAATCTTGAGCTGCTATGATATTCGTTTCGCTTTCCTTCTCATTTTCTAAAGCGTCATTCGGGCAAAAACCATTTTTCGACGGGATTTCTGTGCTTTGCGGTGTTTTCGACGATAGATCTATATTCTCGTAACTCACTACAACGACCGGAGTTGTCTCATTTAAAGCAGTATCTGTCAAGTTTGTCGTTCCTTCTTCGTCGTCAGTTTCATCCCAATTAGCCAGAAATTGTCTAACATCCAAATCTGGCTTATTAGCAAATTCCTTCGAAGCCTTCTGCTCCATCATTTTCTCGTTGCTAGTATTAGTGCTTAAAGTATCAAAGTTGTGACTCTCGTTCGTTTGTACTTTCAGTTGATTTTGATTGAAGTCCTTGTGCATCGAGTACTGATTCTGTTTCTGAAACGTCTCTACACAAGAGGAAGGAACATGTTCATTCTGCTGAGGAATCATTAATTGCTCTGATTGTTGGGATTGCTGGCATTTCTCGTTAACCATAGCAATATCTTGGTCTTTATTTTGCTTGTCTATGTTTTCTGGCACTTGCTCTACAGTTGGTGCGTGTTGAAGCTTAGGAAAATTATCCGGTAGATAACTAGAATTGATTAACATACCATTCTGATCGAATTGCAAATTAATAGGTGGTACTGCAGTGTTCACGGGCGTTGCAACGCGCGGTGTTTGTTGAACTGGATTTTGATAACCAGACGATTGTTGTAATTTTAACACTTCTCTATATCTGAGAACACATTCTTTGTATTTGGAATGAGACTGATATCCAGGTATTCTACTCAGTTCTCTAAGGTGATTTTCTATCGTAAATCTTTGCATTGCTATTTTATGTTGCTGTGTATACATTTGGTGTTGCGAAGGAGAGTTATGCATAAAGGTACCCTGCATTCTGTTTATCATTGCTGTATTATCGGCGGTATCTTGACATTCGTGAGGCATTTCTGCAAGAATGTTTCTTTGGAATTGGGAATTAAAGTATGGATTTTGAGAAGATGATGCCATATTCGCATTTACATTTAAAGTAGGCACTCCTTTAGATATCATGTTTCCATTTTGATATTGATATTGTTTATTGTTAAATTTTTGTTGAGCAATAAAATTTTGCTCTTGGTGTTTAAGCATTCCCGAATTCGACATATTCAGGTTATTAGTCTTTGCATGTTCTTTCAAAGGATAAGTATATTTCTGATGATCCGTAGAATAATTATAATTTTGCATAGAGTAATTGTGAAACATTCCTGAAGAGGAGTAATTTCTATGCACTAAATGATCTTTATGATATTTATAGTCCGTGAAATTTCTTCTATGATCTACGGACGATGCATTGGGTGGTAATACAGAACCCATTACTTCTTTACCTTCTAAATTATCTTTTCTAAAATTACAACTATTACCAAAATGTCTATTTTCCATTTGATAGCTAGATGGGTGTACATTATCCCTGTATGAACCATTATTTTGTTGATAGGATCCAAATTTCTCCCATTGTTGATAACTAATATTAGGATCTGAATTACAGCACAAACCCTTGCAAGGAATAAATGATGAAGATGGTCCAGGTTTTTCAGGAGGTTGTAGTGTACCGATATTAGTGTTTCTTGGTTCCATATTTCCAGGTCCAGAGCCTGATGCATGTCTTGATGCAGGTCCATGTCTAGGGCCAGGCCCAAATATTGGGCCAGTTCCCGTGCTAGTATTAGTTCCAAGTCCTGGTCCTGAATTGGTTCTAGGTCCAGGGATAGGTACGGGCCCTGTTCTAGGTCCAGATGATGTATTTAAATTACAGTTTGGTCTGTTTAGATGACCAATAGGTCCATTAAAAGGCACCTGGTTGCTTCTATATCCTATCTCATCATTTATGGTTCCTATTGTAGTATTTCTAGGATCTACAGAAGCATTTATGTTATCTAACATAGGATTTCTTGTGTTAGGAGAACCATAATGACCAATGCAGTTCTGCATTTGCACCATAGATGCAAGAGGGCTGTTGTTTGGAATTGAAGAGCCATTTGTGACATTATTATAAGATTGAAAGTTCCTTGGATTATAACTTGTATCATTCTGATGTTTATTTAAACCCTCCGAGTTAAGGTTAATTGCATTCAATGTTGGTGGACTGACACCAGGAATGAATGCAAGATGACCAGAATTCACATTTTGTGTAGGTGGTGTAACTTCATTTGTTTGCGAGGCATTATATTGGTGCCAATCTGGCATATTCCCACTGTAGTTCATTGTACATTGTTTTACTACAGATTTGTAATATTTATCTCATTCCTTTTATTCACAAAAATAATTGCACTAGAAGCAGGAGCAGAACCTGTAGAAACAAAATTAAGTATTTTTAATAATATTTATAAAATTATTTATTTATTTATATAATTACATTAGACAGTTAGTTTAAACATTGACTTTTAAAAGTATTAAGTAACAAAAAATTGCAGTATAAAAAAGAAAGACTTCCAAAAGTGATGAAGTTATCAATCAGCTAGGGGCACCAAAATTTTTTGATACACTACTGTTTATTTATAATATAGTATTATATTTGTAGTCTATCTTATATAGTCTGTATCATAAAGTAGATAAAATCATACACTTAAATGTAACAAAAATAAAAGTTTTATAATATATGCTCCATTTCTGACATGATTAAGAGAATGTCAAAATATGTCACATATTGTTACAAAAACCTTACCTAATCTCAAATTTAATAAACAATTCACATAAATTATAAAAAATTTTTTTTATACGAATTACAATTTGTCTTTATAACTTCTGCTCCAATTTTCTCAATTATAGAGGTGTTCCATTCAAACCCGAATAATAGTTGCCAACGGTGAATGTTATCGCGTAGTAAACTCTCTTCAATAACAAATATTCTTTTTCGTTTCACGCAAAATTGGGACTTTTCACAAAACGATTTGATCAAAGGTACATGTTTTCCACACGACACACCTGTCATCATAAATGCACCTCAACAAACGGACCTTGAAGGTGCAAAGGTTGACAAAGTTCACATATTTTAAGGAAAAAGCTTTGTTAATACTTTATTATACGGTCTGTGAAAAAAAATATACAGAAACTCGAAAAGTTAAGATTTTAAGATACACTAACAGTAATTTTTAAATTTATTTTCTCTATGTAAATTGACAAAAATTCAACCAAATCTTACCTGCACGTCAATGCAATTCACAATACATACGCCATATTGGACACGACTACTAGACGGGTATCACGCGTCTTGTGAAATCAGGTAGCTTAGCTACGTTTCATTTTAATCGTTACCGTTCGATCGTATCGACCACACTTTCTGCGTTCCTTGTAAAATACTTGGAATGTCCAAAGGTGTGTTTTCACATTACCAAAATATCAGACCGACATGAATTTGCAATTTGTTTGATGCAAATAATGTATTTAATCACCCGTAACGATGATTACTTTTCACAAGCTCATATAATCGGAACAGAAAATAATAAGCGTGATTAGTATTGCGTAAATGCAAAATACATTTTTCACTTATAAAGAATGTACGATAAAATAGAAACAAATTAATTATCATAGAAAATAATGATTTGTTTAGCATTACAAATATTATAATATATATTTTGATTAAATTTTAGAGTATCTCAGAGTATTATTCCTATCGCTGCAAATGTTATCACAAATTTAATTATGTTTACAACGGGTTAAAAACTTTCTTATAATTTCATACATTCTGTAACATATTCGATTCGATCAAATAGAAGATAGATAGTTTTACGTCATAATTGATGAATATGTTAAATAGCAAGTGTTTAAAACTTGGGACCTCTAATGAATTTGTCATTATGCGAAAACGTTTAACAGAACATCAAAACTATTTTTTTTACGTAAAGTTTCATATGCAATCACAATTTTCGTTGTTTATCCATTATATAATTATATTAAAAAGAATAAAATATAGCAGTTGTTAATATTATTTGTATAAAGTAAAATAATAATAATTATTTATAATTTTATACACCTTAGTTCCAGATCAAAGTATTTAGTTTAATTAAACTTTATTAAAATATAGAATAATATAGTTGCATATCAAATAATACAGTCATTGATTTATTAGAAATAATAAAACCTATTGATAAATTTCAGAGTAATTTTGCACAAATGAAAATCCGTCTGAAGAAAATCCTGACAGCGGGAAGTGTTTATAGTTGCGTGAAGTTGCCTACACTGCATCAGTCATATATGTGTATACCTCGGTTCTGTATTGTAATACTATTCTCGTAAAGTTTTGTTTTCTTTCATAGTTCCTTGGCTGTAACATAAAAGAGAACATTGTCATGCCATTACAAGTTCACGACGTTCAGGTAATTTTCTAGAACGGCATGCAATAATTGTTTGAATAAATAAAATATTTCATACAGACCTAAACTATGAAAAGTTCAAATGTTGTTCGTTTTCGTGTTGTTTTTTTCTTACATTATGATTGTGATGTCTACTTAATAACATCACCAATTATTTTGATCACTTTTTAAAATATTATAAATCACAAATGTTTTTGTATAAAATGTAATTTCGTATTTGATGATGTATTTTTTGGTATAGCAAAATGTTGTGGAGCCCATGCAAGTCGATGTTCCTACAGAAGATAATGACAATGCTGAAGAAGAATCATACATCGTGGAAAATCCAACATTGGTACATATGTTTTCCTGAATCTTTTGATTCTACATTGAATTAATCTAAATCATACATATTAGATTTATGTCTAATATGACATAGTATGACAATATCTTTTTGAATGATCTTTAAAAATATATGTAATTCATTTTGATTTTACTAATTATGTATGTTTTGCAATTTTTTATTTTAATTTTTTCAGGACTTGGAAGTTTATGCCAATAGCTACACTGGTCTTGCTAAACTCTATAGGCTTATATACATAGCTGATCACTGTCCAATGTTAAGGATAGAGGCATTGAAAATGGCTATATCATATGTAATGACAACATATAATGTTTCTTTGTATGTTATATTACACAAAAAATTAGTGCAAGCTGTAGACACACTCGGATTGCCAGATGTTGCAGCACAATCATCCCAGGATATGTTAACTTTAGATCAAGCTTGGGTTGAATCACGTTCCAAAAAAGCTGCTTTAAAACTAGAGAAATTTGATACAGATCTTAAGAATTATAGAAGTAACTCAATTAAAGAAAGTATCAGAAGAGGTCATGATGATTTAGGAGATCATTATCTAGATTGTGGAGATCTTGTTCATGCCTTAAAATGTTATTCTAGAGCAAGAGATTATTGCACAAGTGGAAAACATATTGTTAATATGTGTCTAAACGTTCTCAAAGTTTCTGTTTACTTACAAAATTGGGCTCATGTACTGAGCTACGTAACAAAAGCAGAAAGTACACCAGATTTTTGTGATGCTCATGGTAAAGATAACAGTCAAGCGATAGCTACAAAATTAAAAGTTGCAGCTGGTTTAGCAGATTTAGCAACTAGAAAATACAAAATGGCTGCCAGGAATTTCTTACAAGCATCATTGGATCATTGTGATTGTCCTGAATTGTTATCCCCTGGAAATGTTGCCTTATACGGAGGACTTTGTGCTTTAGCTACATTTGATAGGCATGAGTTACAGAAACAAGTTATCTTTAGTAGTTCCTTTAAATTATTTTTAGAATTGGAACCACAATTAAGAGATATCATTTTTAAATTTTATGAATCAAAATACGCATCTTGCTTAAAATTACTAGACGAGATTAAGGATAATATACTTCTGGATATGTATATAGCACCACATGTTAACGCATTATATACACAAATTCGGGATAGAGCACTGATACAATATTTTAGTCCATATTTAAGTGCAGACATGAGACGCATGGCAACTGCTTTTAATAGGACGGTCTCTGAATTGGAAGATGAGCTTATGCAATTAATACTCAATGGCCAAATACAAGCTCGTATAGATTCTCATAATAAAGTAATTATTGTTACTATTTAATATTGTTATAGGAAATTATCATTTTATTTAATTTATAGTATATGTCTAGATTCTTTATGCAAAAGATGTCGATCAACGCAGTACGACGTTTGAAAAATCTATGAGCGTTGGGAAAGAATATCAAAGACGTACACGTATGTTAATTTTAAGGGCTGCGATGCTAAAACAACAAATTCAAGTTAAGGTAAGAATTATTATTTTTAGATTTAGTAATGTAAAGAATTAAAAAATTTTTAAAGATTTTTATTTCTTTTTTCTCTTTTTTTTTTTTTTTTTTATATCGTTACAGAGTCCACAGCGTGATAGCACTCAAGGGGGAGAGATGTCAGTCACCTGGAAGCAATAATTCAGTGGTAAGAAATTGAACTGTGACTTATGCTAACTGTTTGGTGGATAAATGTATTTATGCAGATGAACTGTCATGGTCAATAATATATGAAAAAGTACTTTGAATACCATATTGAACATATTATTCATAAATATTTAAGATACTGATACCGAATTTGAATCTTCGATAAACATTACATAATATGTATATAATATATCATACTATAAACAAAAACAAAACTAGTATTTTCAAAAATATGTTAATTACACACATGAACAAATCTTTGATAATATATGTGATGTACACTAAAAACGTTATTATCAATAAATATATGATAACATTTTTTCATGCATGAACATCTTTTTTACCATATTGTCTATGTTTTTTTAAAACTGTAATTGTACATATTACAAATTTAATAGTATATACTTACTTTTTTATGTTAATTGCAACATAAAAAAAGAACCTAAACTATCATATTCAAAAAAGTACTTTTTCTTCTGAGAATTTTTGTTTATATTATTTCAATATTTATTAAAGACACAGCCATTTTATATATTATTTATTAATTCACAATATTATGTTATAAAAAGTATACAACAATTGTTATTTTCAAAACTATACATAATTTAAAATTTTTTAAATTTTAGTAGTTTTAAAAACAATGAAATGTTTACATGTTTTAATATATTTAAATAATGTTATGGCAAAAAGTTTGCACATTTCGTCAGGGTACGTAATATATACACTTTGATAACTTTTATTGCAATTTTAAGAAAATACATAATGACATTATAAAAATTAAAATTAGTTATAAAATATTTAACAAAAATCCGTGACATGAAAATATGCTTTCTTTTTCTTCTTCTTTTTTTTTTTTGGATAGTTCCTTTTAAAGATAATCTATTTTGTAGTAATTTATAGTATTAATATACAATATTAACGATACTAGCGTAACGAATATCTACACTTGGTCTCAATACGTAGTTTCACAGTCAAGCTTTTACAAAATTCTTACTCATTTCAAAGAAATACATTAATTACATCAAATACAATCTCTGTTTTCGATTATTTAAATAATTTACGTGATAATAAAATGATCTATTTTACATTAAAATAGAAAGAGTAGACTAATATGTTATTTTTAATAAAAACATTATGTATAAAAATAAAAGTTATAAAATTTGTAATCGATAATATTTATTAAGATTTTGTTATAAAATTATAAGGACACCATTAATGATCTTCTTCTTGAACCTGAAAAAGTATTTTTATATTAATTAAGTGTTAGGAAAGAACAAGGTAATTATGATTTATATAGTAAGTCTTATTGCCTTTATTAAGTCTTTAGTGATATGTATATAACGCTAACATTA
>NW_027471187.1:0-28211 GCF_051020765.1 Lasioglossum baleicum
GATATTTTAAAAATAAGTATAAAAATAATAAGAATACGCGATATTTTTAAATGAGGGATATAATTTGAAAATATTTAATTAAGAATATAGATTACAAATAAAAATTATATAATTCCACAAAATTTTATACAGCAATTTTCCTTTAGTGTACATCATTGTTTGCGTGAGTTCGTTAGTGAGTGTATGTGTGTCGATAAATATATAATAAGTAAAATGAAGTATTATAATATAATATAAAGGATGTATGGAATATAGTAATATAACAGAAATATATATAAAACAATATAAACATACACTTTTTATTCCACAATTGAACAACACGAATTAACGATAATATTGAAAATATATAACTAATAAAATATAAAAATATAATTTACACACGCAAAAAATAATTTCTATCTTATCATTTATCTTTATCATATTAGTCTATATTTCTTTATTCATGAAGTATACTAAATTTTGTTCCATTTAAAACCAAATTTTGGAACGTATAAGTAAATAAAATTTCGTATCCCAGAAGTAAAGAATCAGATACATTTTGTAACTGTATTCAAAAGCGTGGTTGCTTTATTACAATATTTAATATTGAATTCACAAGGATGTCGGTACCATTGATTACCATCAATTTGCATAACACAAGATTTTATTACCTTCACCTTCATTCTACAAAATCTTCATAAACAAAATAAATAGTAGCGAATAAATAATATATATTTTAATTATACCTAATCCTTATTTGTTGTTCTATATTAAGGGGGTCTTCTACTAATTTGAGTTAAAACGGACTCTCTGCAAATATTTTTCATGAAAATCATGTATGACCTACAATTATTTTCAAAAAAAGAATTTTTTAAATTCGCGAATTTAACCAAATGATTTTGCACAAACGAGTCCAAACATATGAAACTTAAGAAAATGTAAAAGAAAAAAAATCGATTTTTTTACTTGTATTAATAAAAGACCCTCTTAAGTTTCTTTTTGAAAGCTGAATCTAAATTATCTGAATAATCTATATTCCTTCATATTATTAGCTCGTCCAAGTCGGTAAAGCTGAGACAGACCTACTTGAAGCTGAGCCACATGAAATGAAGAATAAAGTGCAAGTGCTTCTAATTTACCATCATTAATACTTTGTTTCCCATATTCTTCATGACCTATTAATGAATAAAAACATTTTCTTTTTTTCCCTAATTGTTATATACACGAAGAAAAATATAAATGCCTTGAAGTCCCATATTCCATAAGTTAACACCAGCATCCCATGATGGAATGTTTAGTATTACAATACTTTTAATGGATGGCAAATCTACTTTTTTGTCATCGGGATACAACTTTATATTTTTTAATAAGATCTTTGCATTCTCGTTCGACTACTTGTTGCATACCAAAGCACAAATATAATAGCTGCCAATGAGATAAAGGTATATATTACTTTATATAAATTCTAATAAATAATAAAAGGTAAACTAAAATACAATACCTTATTAAACAATCTACTACTATAATAATAAAAACGACTTTCTCTTGTACGATGAAAATTAATGTGACTTGTGTATCCACTCCCACGCATGAGTAATTATACATGTAAAATGTTTGATTTAAATTTCTAAGCCCTAGTCCACCATATGGTTTTATTATCACATTCCATCTAATAATTAGAAATAATAAAAACAACGTATAAGTATAACAAATTATACTGCAAGCTTCCATAACAAATAATTTATTACACGATAAATTAATAATTTTTTTTATTTAATAATTTAATAAATTAATACCTATCGAGTTCCACTTTTTGTGCTACTTGTATTTCTTGCAATACCTCTGTAGGATCTTTATTTGGATCATGCTCTTTTCCTATCCTAGTACTCTTGATAAATCACTTCCTGTTCCCAAAGGAATTACTGCTATAGATGGAAATGGTTGTTGTAAACAGAGACATGTAACTCAAATATTTGATATTATGTAATATTATATGTTTAAAACATTTTAAAAATCATATTAATAACGATAACAATAATATCAAAAATATATTTAATTGAAAACTTATTATCAAAAATAGTATATTACCTCTAATCCAAGTTTATGAATAGCATTTAACAACTATGCTATTGTTCCATTTCACCAGCTACAAGTAAACGACACCATTCTAGTGCAGCAACTGGTCACGTTCTGATAAATCAACAACTTGTGCCGCATTTAATAATCTTCTAAATAGAGACGGAATTTCTGCTCCATCATTAGTACCAAATTTTTATTTGCTAAAAATAAATTCTATAAGTTAAATGATAAATTATTAACGAATAGTGATAGTAATAATGAAATAGTTAAATATTAAATTAATAGTGAATAAAAATATTAAATAGTATACCTAGTATATAATTACATTATTCTATTCTACCCTAATGTTATCAGAATTTTATTATTTTAACTTACCAACAAGTATGAGAGGGTTCCATTGAGGCCAATTTGAAGATATAATCGAATGCGGACATAATTTACGTCATACAGTACTTTGTAGATTTATTACTTCTAAACTACTTGTGGAATTATCATTAATTTAAATTTACCAAAGTCACATATCTGAAAAAATTTAATAATATTTCTCCATATACTAAGCACCACCATAAAAAATGTAAAAGACATACTTTAGAAAGTTCAAATTTACAATCATTGTAGAAACATCTCTGACACCAACAACACCACAAATCTGTTAATCCAGGATCCATATCACATTCCTCATTACATTTATTACATACAATATTTGAAGGTAAATTGCCCTTACATAAAATGAATAAAAATTATTTTAATTTATATATATGACACTCGAAAATTAAAATAAATAATCTAATCTTAAAATATTTTACACAATATGGACAAAGAAAAATATAAAACGTACCCTTTATCCAACGATGTTTTATTGTCTCATTTGTACTTACAGTAATAATTATGCACATTAATTGTTTGTCTGCAACTTTGACACACATAAGATCTGCACAAATACCACACGAATCGCAGATCAAGCCACTAATATTTAGCAATAAGCTGTCACAAATGCTACAGTAATATGCCTATAGAAAAAGCAATAATATTATCTTTTACATATTTATATTCACGCATGATAATTAAATAAATTATAATTTAAATTAATTAAAATATATTTATAACATATTGAAATTGTAACATTTGGTACATTGAGAAAATGTAAACAAATTAAAAATAAACATTTGTAATGGACAATATCTAGCTTAATATAATGTACATATAATTACAAAATACATTTCTACTAATCTATTAAATAACATCTAAAATACACTTCAAATATACTTCGTACAAAATACGTATTGTTAATTTAAAATAAAAAATAATAAT
Organism: Lasioglossum baleicum; assembly: GCF_051020765.1. Classification (NCBI taxonomy): domain Eukaryota; kingdom Metazoa; phylum Arthropoda; class Insecta; order Hymenoptera; family Halictidae; genus Lasioglossum; species Lasioglossum baleicum. The sequence continues at coordinate 3,370 of NW_027471187.1, forward strand.
AAAAATAGTAAATAGGTATAAGATATTAATAAAAGAAACTGTATAAATAAGGATATATTTTTATATGTACCTTGTTCTCTCTATTAATATTGGGTTAATAATACAATAAAATATGTCTGAAGTGCACGTCCTGTACTTTCATTTTTAAATTGGAATAAAACAAAATTAAAGCGCTAATCGATATAATTTTTTTACTAAGTTAAAACTAGAAGTCCAAACAATAAGAAAAAAATATAGGTTGGATGCTTTGACCACGTTAACAAAACAATAGAAAATGTAAAGTCCATCTATCGACAAATTCGCAATCATTTAGTTGTCAACCAATATTATTTGAACCATAGCTGAAAATGTCGAACGCAACTGTTTTGATAGTATACGCGTTGTAACGGGATACTATAAATTGGAGGAAGATAAATTTAGTTGACAGTTAGGTCCAATGAAAATAAAATATGAATTTTTTTTCGACAAAATAGACTTGCACGTTTTGTGTTCGCTTTTAAATAAGTTTCATCAAGTAATTTTGCGATGAAGATTTTTGCTTCGGAATTCTTTTTACTATCGGCATGCGATTTTAATTCCACAACATTGAAAGCAACGTGCAGAACAAGCGACACTTCGATTGAAAGCAGAAAATGTTCGAAATTTGAATATCCATTACAAAATTTCTCCCGAAATCATAAAATCGAAAGAAAAGAATATAATTGGGATTTATGTTAACCTATTTTTAAGCCAACTACGTATAATCAGGGCGAACGAATGTGAATTTGTTCGAAAAAAGAAAACGAAAGTAGTGTTGCGTCCGTTGATGCATTGTGTTACTCCGTACAGGCGCATATTATAATACTATAGGATATAAGACATGTTGTAGTAATAAAGTATACCCGTCAATAATAATGTAATACCGTAGTCCGAATAATAATAACGTTAAGTATAAAATAAGTAGAAGTATCTAAGAACATATCTTACCTAACCCAATTGTAATAAATCTTAATAAAGAATATAGTCTGTACCAAATATACATATATAATAATACATATTGTAACACCACGAGGTGATAGAATTATTAATATCGATAAACGCATAATGTACAAATCCGGAGCGTAGCAATAAGAATAATAGTTAAGATAAGAATGTATTCCAATGTAATAAGCCAATAGATATAGAACGTATTGTAACATTACAAGGTGATGGAATTATTAATTTTAATAATTATAAGTTGAGTGCCGCGCACTGTGCGAGTTGATTGCCGCTACGAAGATAAGAAACCGTCGAGCTGGCATCGACCGATATCCCAGGACAGTGTCACGGAAAAACTCCAGTACGAGATTACAGCCACCACCTACTTCGGACAGTCAGATATGAATATGTGTAAAAAGACCACCCAGAGGACTTAAGAAGCAGTTGCCTACCGCCAGCCATACGTTTAGTGCCATACCGTTATTCAGTATTGAACCTTGTATTAATCTTGTTTAATTATAATAAATAGGAGGTACTGAGCCTATTGATCAGCCTAAATATTTTTTTTTTATCACAATTGTTGAGAATTTCCATGAGAAGAGCAACGCGCGTGGGAACGCACGTGCAGCTCAACGTCCCGGTCGACTATAAGTACCCCTGCGCAGCCACCGCAGAGTCAGTTGCAGAGAAGAGTTCAGAAAGAGAAGTTCTACAATTGAGATCAGTTAGCGAAATTCAAGAGAGATCAGGTCCGAGAATCGCCTCCTCCTCTTAACATCTCGAGTCAAAGTTTAAAGTCTAAGTTAATCCCTTAGCTTAGAATGACGCCTCAGAGGCGTCGTAAGTCTATCGGGACAATTTGCAACAATAAATCTTTTTTTGTTTGATAATCAATTAATAGTAATTATTTATCAAACATCTTGCAAAGTTAATTGTACCGCGCACGTGTATATACAAATCGTAGGAAGTTTGCGATTTGTACAGTTTCGAACGCTCAGCCAAGCTGTGTATGTCCTTGCGCGCGACCGACCTTGGTGTCGCTTTTGGCTCTCACAGTTGGAAATTAACTCGTAAGGCAAGAGGTAAAAGTCTTGTGAAAAGTAAGAGTCTGTAAAGTTATTAAGAATATATTTTGTTCTACCCACTAAATCGTATAGATTTAATGTTCGCGTCTTGAACCTACCTACACTTCAACCCTTAACGCTCAAAGAAGCTATCACCTCCCTCAGAAGCTAACCCTCAACGCTCGAAGAAGCTTGTCGTCCCAGAATCTCCAGCTACCGAAGCCGTAGCCAGCCCCCTTGCGCCGTCAATCAACCCATAACGACGAATCTACGACGAAACTACGCCCCTGAATTAAGACACAGCGCAGCCAAGACGCAACTCGCCCGACAACCGTTGATGCAACGCACCCCATACATCAACGGCACCAAGAGTAAGTAGATTTAAGAATAACGCTTGTAAACTGTGACAGACGTGTCAGACGCGGACGTACGAGGCGCGTGGACTAAAACGGGCAAGAATACTCAGATCTCGGCGACAAGGTAGGGCCAATCATATTTTTTTGTCCCATACCGAAACCGGGTCCCAACAACAGAGAAAAAAATTTTTCTCGATTTTATGAATTTTATGGATTTTAAAATAATCCATTAAATCTCGGTAATGTTTAATTTATTAATTAAAGAATAATACAGACTAAGATAGCGAAGATTCTTTAAACTGCGTGATTTTAAAATTAAACTTCGTGCTTTAAAAAATCTTTTCTAACCGTCATTAAACGGAATCGAAAAATTAATTTGTAGATTTATGTAAAATATATCTTCGCGTAACAGAATTATGCAAAGCGAAATGTATCGCAGACGAATCTTTCCTCCTAGCCTTGTTCTTGACTTATTCCTATCCGGACTTGAATTCTTTTTTAATTTGCTTTGCGTAGCTTTTTAGTTATCGATGCTAGTTGCGGTGACGCGAACGGTTAACTGATAAACTTGTATTATACTTTTCTAATTGCGCGAAATTATTCTTACTTTATCAAACGATTTCTGCTATTTCAGATTCTACGTTTCGCGTATATAGTTACCGAAAGGTATCTAAGGCATCGACGATAATGCAATATTCTTCTGTCAGGAATGCTATTTATCAGAAATTCCTTTTTCATGCTATAAATACGAGCCCCGATCTCGTACATAATAGATGAGTGCTGTACCGTTGTGATCCATTCCTCTTATGTTGTTAAGTGGTAAAGTTTTTAACGAAACAATATTTTTTCCATCCATCTATGGTACTTTTGTGAGATTAAACTCTCCACTTTCCTTAAATTCCTTTTTTTCTCGACGCGCAGCGTCATAGTTGGCATTTTCCATCAACGATAAATGGTATTCCTAGACGAGTATCCGTAATTCGTAGCACAGTTATCGTCTGAAAATTATAATAATCATTTTTCCTTTTTCGTGGACAGAAACGAAATTGTTTCAAGTTATCGCAAAAGAATAAATCGATACTTCGATTAAAAATTTTCGTGTTTTGCCTTTCATTTTTTCTTCTTCCTTGTTCAATGATTCCGCATGGTCAGCGTTGTAATTTATTTAACAGAATTACCTGTAAATCGCATTAATTTTTTAACTTTTCGAGTTCCCAGTAGCTGATTGGTTTTGATCAGCTACAATGCGTGAACGCGACTATATGGGTTCGCATATGTAACGTACGTTGTCCTATTTTATCACCGTAATGCAAATTGCAATGGCTTTACAGTTTTATAACAAAGTTAAACTTACAACCTATTTGACTACATGAGTTATAAATGTTCGCATAGTAGTCGCAGCAAAGCGGAGATCAATGTTTCCTTTTATCAATTTCGCTAAAGGTCTCCAATTTATTTCTACGTTATTCATTGCCATCGTGTTTCTTTTCTTTCCTTGGTTAAGTAACGAAACGATGGTTTATATAAATGGTTGAAGCATTCGCTTTGTATAAAATATTCTCCTTGATAATACTCTTTTCCTTGCTATCCTTTTGAAAAAAAGTCTTTTACTTTGGGTGGTTGATAAAGCAACCCTCCTTTGCTTTTTATTCCTCAAATGAATTAGATCACTATTTCGGTAGAGAAGCAGTCCGCTAAATGATTTTGCGTCTCTGGAACCATCCAACGAAGCATCCGTTTCGCATCTTATCTTCTCCGAACTTGCTTTTCCATGCTTAAGCCTATAATTAATTGTTTCTTTCGCGTATTTGGAAATACTCTTCAATGCACCCAAATGCACCAATTTTGGACACTTGGACTCAATTTTGGACGCTCAAGTACTTCTTCGTCGGACTTTTCTGATTAGTATCCATTCGAGCGCTTACCACTTTAACATTAATCGCCCCGTAAAATTTTCATAAATTGTTCATATAACCTGTTTGACTAATAAATGTTTTTCATTCCTGTTGCCCCACTTCTATCCCGGGAACACGTTTAGCCTCACGCCTAGTTCCTTTGCTTCGATATATCTCATCAATTCTTCCACGTATCTTCTCACGAGCTAGTCCGTGCTACTCACCACAATCGTGTCACCCACGTGTACTCCGCAACACGAAAAATGTTTCTCTCGATGAACATAAAAGAAATATTGGCCATACGTACATTGCTTTAAAGCAATTCGTAAAAGAATGTCGGTTAAATACTTATTCCAGCAATTGAATACTAAATAGTTTTATCAATGTTTAGATTTACAGCTTCGTCCCTCCACCAATAGCAGACTAAAAGTAGGCGTATGAATAATAATAGTTGTATGTCGGCACGTACCCTCACTCGATGGGTCACCGAAACATTCAATCATAAACATCACTCGATACTGTGATAGATTTCCGTATGATCCTCTTGCACCTCTAGCTGAACACCTGAGCCGAGTCCGAGGTCCAAGCGTTCCCATGCAGTCTACATTCATCGTACGTTCATACAAAGGAAGCTCTGTGCAGGCGATAATCTCTGCGCTATTCTTTCGTTTTAGATTAACGAAATGGTTAGAATCCTTCATACCATTTATATAGCAGCGAATGTGTCTAAGAGATTCATGTAAAACAATCTTTAGTTTCCTTTTTAAAGAAAACTGAAAACTGCACTCCTAGACCAGAATAATTAGATTTATTTATTTCATAAACTTAGGACGGAAAGAAATTTCATTTGCAAATTCCACTTCAAAATGAAATATACATACTTGCGCTGATCTATGTCATCGGTATAACTTAGTCGCAGCAATTTTTCTCATAATCGAGTAGAATTTGCGAAATGAAATGTAAACTTCAGTTAATAATCTTGTGCATTACGATATGCGTACATTGAATCAGTTTCAGGAAACGTTAAAACTGTGATTATTATTAATGAAAAGAAAATGAGAGTCAGTCGAAGAATTATTTACCATAGTATTCATCTGCAATAAAAAGAAAGACATCGTCGATTACTTACTACACTGTTTTTAATATGGAAGAAATTAAATAGATTTTGACCATTTTCAAAAATTAGTCTCTTATGAGTTTAACCGTAGAGTTTAATTTTAAAACTCTCTCACGGGATGCTGAATTAAAGTCAATCAACATCGAGTATATACTTCGAGCGCAGATCAAATGCTCTTATTAGAAATTTTACCTGGGAAAAGAAACAAGAAATAGGTCAAAATACAGGATGAGTGAAACTTTCATTCGACAAAAAGTTCCATATTCATTGTTGACACGTTTTCGTTACGAGAAATTTGAAAATTATAAAAAGGGAATAAAATTTGTAACAAGATTTGGAAAGAAAAGTAATTTTGTGAAATTCAGTAAACGTAAACGAAGCAATTAAATGAGGAGAATTATCAATTCGGTTTGTAAAAGGTGACGTAATGTACGGGAAATATTCAAAATACCCAGTATATCAATGCGAATAATCAAGATTTGTATAAAGTACATAACAGTTTTATTGATAATGTAAACAGAACACACCGCTACATGACATGTTTGTTACGCTTTATTGAAATTCCGAATTTGTATAGTAAGTGGTAATTCTTTGTTTTACACGACGAGTATGCACATGGAACGCAGTTAACTGGTTACAAAAGGAATTTCGTCCACCTCTTGTGCCATAATTTGATTACGAGAATACTAGTATATGTCGAAGTATATAGTTTTAATTACCCACCATTTACCTGTTTCACTCTCGATAGAATGTTGAAGGTTTTGCACGTGCACAAGTATATCCAATATTTCAGTCAATTTCAGTGTAATGCGAATGCAATTGATCTGCATGGAGTTTTAGATGAAAAATTTACCACAAGTTAGACTCGTCTTTGCGGGGCAAAGGATTGATTCAACTTTTACTGCTGGAACAGTAAAAGTCACAATATCGCGACGTCTGAGACGATTAGTTGTCAAAAATATTTAATAGCTTTTCTTATTTTATTTTATAGTTTTCTCATAAAAAGTTTCATGAGAACTATTATTGACTGATCGCGGTGCCCAAAGTACCGTTATCGATCGACATGACGTTTCATTATGTCTAGAACGAATCTGGTAGAAATAGTAGCATTTACCAGAGTCCTTGGGTAAAAGTAAATTTAACTTTTCGGATCACGTTCTAACCGATTTCGGAACTCGATTGTGACATATACACAGGTTAACAGAAGGTGCATGAACGTCACCTGTATCAATGCAGGTAGAAGGAAAGAACTGAAAACGAAGCATTCAATCACGACACAGGTATAAACCCTTACGGCTAATCGAGTCTCGTTCCTCGATCCTGTATCAGAAACGTCAGAGAGATAACGGCGAAGGAGAGCTATCGCGGAGAGAAACAACCCTCGCAACACCCTCGCAACGAAATGTACAGAAATATTTTACGTAGATGTGCGACGCGCTTTTTTTTCGATGTTGGTATGCAGCGCGTTTTCCGTTTTGCGATGCAGTTGTTGCCTCTTTCTCTCGCTCTTCCCCGTCGTGTGTGACACCACAGACGAGAGAGAGGGAGCGAACCGGTGCGAGAAAGAGAGCGCGAGAGAGAAAGAGAGAGAGTGAGAGAGAGAAAGAGAGAGAAAGCGAGAGAGAGAGAGAGAGAGAGAGAGAGAGAGAGAGAGAGAGAGAGAGAGAGAGAGAGAGAGAGAGAGAAGCAACGACGTACGCGCGCGACTGAGCGTATTCGAGCGCACGCACACGCGGTCGCTCCTTCTATATGTTACGTCTGACTTTGGTAAGGGAAACAAAGAAAAAATATCTTTCCCGACCGTGTGGCCGAAAGCAGTTAGAATTGTCCGTTTTGGTACACGCGGCTCGTATGTCCGCGTCTAACCGCGTTCCACGCGTCCGTCTCGTGTATGGCTTCCCGAATCACGGTTTACAAAAGATTATTCTTAACTTACTCGTGTCGCCGCTGATTTATGGAGGTCGTTGAATCAACAAGTGTCGAGGGCGGTTCGTTCCTGCGTCTGAGCTGCGTCACATTGAAAGACGTTGTTCGTGTATATCAGGGACCCGAGGTAGATTAACGGTGCAAGTGGCTGACTACGGCTTCGGTAGCTGATAGGATTCTTCGAGCGTCGAAGATTGGAGGACAGGCAGGTTCGGAACGTGAACTGACTTTACACCGTTTTAACCCTTAACGAACGAGCGCATTTTTCTTAAACCTTCAATAAACTTAAATACTTAAATAAACTTAAATAAACTTTATGACCAGTAGGTCGACGGATTTTTAGGAAATTAAGTGCTTCATTTCTAGAGCGAGAAAAGGTGTATAATTAATATCGCTTTATTGGATTTTATGAAAACTTACTGAAGTGAAAATTTCAGAAAAATAATAGGAATTGAAATAAACGAATAGATGCGTGTTTTTAATGTATAGATTTGTATACATTTATAAATTTATTTTCTATAGATTAACGATATATTTATACAAAATTACTTATATTTTTTTTGGGCGTGGTACTTCTTCCAACAGTCCCCAATGTGAATACCACATTTTTTACTACAAGTATCGCAATAATTACGGGTTTCCCTTCTTCCTCCCGGTGTTTTCCTATCCGAGCAAACAGCGCAATCTTTTTTTGTAGCCGTACAAATAACATGAAATTTTCCGTCCAACCTGTCTTCTGTTTATAAGTTCGTCAAACGTCGGGATTGCGCTAGTGTTCTAAAGTCATCCCTTAATTGTTCTATCGATATTTTTATAAATTTCAAATGTAAAACCGCTACCAGAAAATTCCAGATTTCTACTGGTACTTGGTTCTTCGACACTCCTTTTCTTTGCCATATTTTATAAGGCTTAACCCATTTGCATCATCGCTCTGAAAGGAGTCTTCCAAAACTTTGAATGAAATTAAATGTAAGAAACGAACTCTTACTTATATTTGATCCAGAAATTATACATATATTAAGTCTTTGCACTCGGTAGTTTTTCGTTACAGAAAAATAGTAATTCGGAGATCTTCTACCATAAAGTTAACGATATTCTAAAAACGGTAAATGCGAAATCTTATAAAAACTAAGACATGGAATTATTTTATCTCGGCGATCCCTGCATCGGTAGGTAATTTTAAATTTGATATATCAGTTAACATCGATCTTTAGAATTTGATTAAATGGCGACTGAGAGTCGCCTCTCGAATGCAAAGAGTTAAAACATCATTCTATATGATGCTATAGTATAAATATTTATTCCTTTAGATAGTTGTGTGATATATAAATTTAAAATAGGCAAGCAACAGATATTGAGTGCGGATTATTCCGCTTAATAATGCAAATGGGTTAAATTATGAATAGAAAAAATAAAAATAGCACACATGTACGCACGACTTCGTTTCTCTTTCTTCTAACAGATAGTGCTCCGAAAATGACGATAACAAACTTTATTGACCGTATATAAAACGATGTATTTTTGCTGAATCCTCGGAGAGGAATGAGAGGAATGCGCTCCAGAGCGCAACAAGACACAAATTTAATTGTTTAATTGTTGCATGTATAATTAAAGCCAAATCTAAAGATTTCCTAAAATATCACGTCATGCCGCGTGTATGGCGGCATTCGATTTTTTCCGAATACTTATAATGTCGCGAGTATGGCGGCATTCGTTCGTTAAGGGTTAATAGGTAGAACAAAGTATATTCTCAATACGTTAGAATTTTGATTTACTCTAACTTTACTTAGACTAAGAACATGGCTTTCGGTGGTTTAAAAAGGAGACGGCGACTCTCGGGCAGAGTCTCGGACCAATTTGACTGATGATGAAAAACCTTCAAAAACTCCATGAGGGCGGCTGCGTCGCTCCGCGCATGCTCGGCGAGGAGTGGGAGGCCGCGTGGAGGTGGAGTTTCTAGGGCCAGGTCCCACGGTGCGTGATGTCAGCCGCTGGTGAAGCCATCTTGCTATCGCAGGCGTCGCTGGTGGTGCGGCATCGCGTGGCGCGTTATCGCGTGTACTGCCTGGGTCCCACGGCGCGCGACGTCGGCCACCGGTCGCGCCATCCTGTTATCTTTGTCGTCACCGGCTGCCGCGGTGCGTTATCGCGTGGGATGCCCTTGGCGGTTTTTGCGCGTACGGTGACACCAATTCACCATCTAGGCGTCAGTTCGGCGGCTTTTGATAGGGCGCAAAGCAGGGCGGTGCCCAACCTGCGCAGTGTGCTGGGCTCAACTTTCTCTTATGTGCTATGTGGATTATTATATAGAATATTCGCCTTATATGCTATGTGAATTATTATATAGAACATTTTGTAAATAACGTCCTCATTGCGGCGTACGGTGTGTGGCCGTTACTCGTGGTAACGCCAAGCGTCGCGGCCGCTCCATCTATAACTAGTTAACTGTGATTGACGAGTATACTCGTTATGCAGAAGTGGCACGATTTTGTGTACTGACGAGTATACTCGTCGTGCGTATAAAGTACTGACCATTGGCTATTTAAATTGTAATTTTGGAGAAAACCGAAACGTATTGTCAAATTTCAAGATGTTTAGAATAATTTGAGACCATGGCAGAATAAAACAAACAAATAGAAAATATAAATAATATGAGATGAACTCATGCGTCCCCGTATGCAGCGGCTGAAATTGCTTACCAATTCGCATAACGAATTTATTTATGTACGATGATAACGTTTTTTAGATGTTAGCCTAAAAGGGGCAAAGGCAAAAGTCAGAAGGTTGATTTATAATAGGGTTCCTTCAGGCATGGTTAGTGACGGGATAATTTCGTGACGCCGACCAGGCGCTGAGCCTATTGATACCTACTGGCCAGAAGTTACCTAGCTGTCGAGTGGTGATAATGCCAATTCTTTGATGTTAGAACTATGTGTGAATTTATCGAAGACATTCCTGCGACGTATCCAATTCAAAGAGAAAAATAGACACAAATTCGTCCATTGAGATCTAATGTAAGCCAATTAGGCGGGAATCATGTTCCCGATTATATACTCGGAACTTCAAAAACAAACAACCCTACACGAAGGTGTTCATACAGCTATAAACATAAGATCAGGAAGGAATCGCGTTGCTGGTGTTCCATTTGCAATGTCCCATTGTGTATAGTACCCTGTTTCGCTGAATACTACTCCACAGCAGGAATTTAAATTCTTGCCGTTATATGTGTAACATTTACTTTTTATTGCGTTTCCAGTTTAATACGTATGAAATATATGTGTATGTTAACCAAATAAGTAAATATTAGTAATAAAATTGTCAATTTTATAAAATAAACCCATCTTTTTGATCTAATATCTTACCAGCGCAACTTACTCTGTGATTGACGAGCACACTCGTCATGGCTCGATTCTGGCGACACAAAACGGTGCGCGCTCTCAAACGAGGACGCCACAGTTAACTGGGTAAATAGATGCGTTTGCTGTTTTAATCCGTCCTGGGCCCGCGTTATGAGCGGACAAAGGGCGATATCGGCAACCGGAAAATCGTTGCGAAACGTGCCGCGGTCGAACATCATTTGCCACGGTTTTTTCGGCCACGGAAAAAGTCGCTGGTTAGAACACGGAACGGTTTAGAGGGACGCGCGGCGAGGCGCGAAACCAATGGGAATCACCAGTGGCCGCGCATGCGCACGTAACGTTATACAGCGAAAAATAGATTCCCTGTAGAGACAAGCCGGTTTGGAACACGAGAGAACGGTAAGGAAATTGCAATTGGACGCTAGATCGGATATAGAACGGCTACTCGCGTGCTATCGGAGCCTGTATTTCGCGCTTGCACCAATGATATCTCGCATTGGAACTCCTCGCGAAGAGCGATCACGGCGTCACGTCTCGAGCATCGAGGCTACTTTTTACTAATAGGCCGTTTTCTCCACCGCGTGCGGTATAATTTCAGCGGTTTTTACGGTTGCGTAAAAATATTCATACCGCGGTTTCATACGCAACCCGGCCGTTCGTTTACGATCTGTTTGTTTTACCGTAGCCGGTGGAACTTCCCATGGTTATTGCACAATGTCGCACAATCCTTGCCCGTCCGCGTCGCAATAACGGTCCCACCTATGTTAACGGGCGGCTCGAAAGCGCGGAGTTCACGCGTCGAATAGACTTTCGCCGTCAAGTTCATCCGCGTCGCGCGAGAGGGACTGCCTTGTTTCTTTCTTTCCTGCCGTCGCAGCTTTTCTCTGTCTTTCTTTCTTTCCGCTCGTTCCACCGAACCTCCGGAGCGGCGCGCGCGTGCCGGAAGGAAAGCGATAAATGTGAATACGTTGTTCCTCGCCAATTTGCAATTCCTCCCAAACTCGACGCGACTTAATTCACCCAGTGCATGCAGCGTGAATGAAACGCTATTTCGAAGACCTGCCAAGTGGTGTGTTTAATCTTAGACAGTTGCTCTCGGAGCCCCTCGAGATCCCTTATACCGTTTCCTTCCAACTGAAAGCTACTTTGTGGCAGGATACAATGTAATCGTGCATAGATCGCGCCGCTGTTCGAAAACGATAAGCAGGCACGTCATCTCCGAACAGGCCTGTCTAAAAGCGTATTGCAAGATCTTATAAGCGGTTTCCTATATTTAGACCGGCCGCTTTCACGCAACGTGGCTATTCGGTGAATTAAGGGGACTTTTTTCCAACCGGTGTCTCCTCTCTTTCGCGTCGCGATATTTTTCTATCCTTTTTATTTCTTCTTTTTTTTGCCACGAGACTTAACCTTGCGATTTTACTGCTTCCGAGTTTTGTTTTTCTTTTCCTTTCTTTTTTAAGTCTTTCATCCGGAGAGACCACGTGACCGTGAATAGTTGCAGCCGGTTTGATCCCTGGATTTATTCCTTGGCCGAAAGTGGGAAATATAACGCGAGTCGGATAGCCATTTCTTAGAAAATATATCTCGCTGCTGTTTCAACAGCTCTTGCCTAATGACACCGCCATTTGTTTGATCGTAAACAAAAACAGAGCGTACACTCGAGGAGCCGCGGATCGGATCAGTGTTAGGTTATGGTTAGATCGCCGCACTAAATCATCGCGATTCCTGCGTCATAAAATATTGTTACCACTTTCACGATACCAGAAACTGAACGGGGACGGATCCTCACCATGCAACGCGACAGGAGGAAAATAAAAGAAAAAAAAAGAGAAAAAAAATTAGCGGTGGCTGCCATAGCTCGAGGTATCGGTTATTTCGTTCAGTTATTCGTTTTGTCATCGAAAGAAATTAACGAGAAAGGCGGGGGGGGGGGAAGAGAGAGAGAGAGAGAGAGAGTGGAAAAGAAGGGTCCTAGAAGGGTGGGAACGAGCGGACTCGCTTTCGCGGGGTTACGAGAAGGGAACTAGAGGGGGTTAATGTAAGAAAAAATAATTTCAGTCGATCCTCTGTTCGTGAGAGATTTTACACTCTCGGCCCTCCTCTCTCGTACACGCACTTCTTCTCACTTCTCGAAAGAGTTCGTCACCGCTGCGTCCCCCACCAACGCCTCTCTTACTTGATCCTTCTGACGCCGCTCTGCTCTTCGTGGCCATACATGGCGAGGAAACCAAATCTAAAAATAACCTTTGAATTTCCAGTATATGCGCTTGCCAGAGAGAGACGATGAGAAAAGACCGAGGCGGAGATGAAAAAGGTGAGAGATTTCCGTGCCCTTGTTCAATTTGCAACGTGCTACGACCGCGGACAGTCGTGTGAGGGCCCGACTGTCTAGAGGATCGCGGCCCTGGAGAGGATGGCGTCGCGTGGTGGCTGCGCGACGTCGCTGAAGAAAGAAGAGGAAGAGCGAAGAGCCCAGACAATCGGGCTAGCCGCAGGGGGGCAATCAACCTACGCCCGACTTCCCGTTGCCCATTTGGACGGAGAGGGAGGCCACCGTGGGGGTTTTAGCGGGTACAAATCCCGCATAACTCCGCACCTCTGCCTCGGGAGGCCCAGGTATCTTGGCAAAGATGTCCCCCACGTAAAAAAAAAAGTCGGAGGATACTCTATGATTCGTGAAACCGGGTCGCAACAACGTCGAAGCGACACGACTGAACGCGCCTTGGTATACGTACCTCCTCTTCGGAGCGACTCGACTGGGATACCTTGATCTTTGGTTAATCAGAATCGGTGAGATACTCGGCCGACCCGGAATATGCATTAACGGAACATCCGTGTGCGTCAAAAGCGACTGTGCCACAGGACACGAATCTCCAGTAGTCCGACGATTACAACGTCTGCATAATTATATATAACGTGTATTACCGGACGAGCAATACCATCGGTCAGGTGTCAAGGTGTCAGGTGTCAAGAGGAACAACATTTTTCCGTATGATGTTACGTTTACACGAACATTGAGCATAAAAATGCGTAGATAATACATTTGTTATATGAACCATGAACCGATATTAATGTATTTGTTATTCTCTCATTAAGCAAGGAAATATTCTCGCTAATTTCTGCATACACCATCCTCTTTAACACATATAAATAGGAGTCCGATCTTGCTTTTCAATTCCACCTAGTACCGTGCAACATTCGTGTCTTCCAATTGGACATTTCGTGAAAACTGAGGTGGTGCTCCATCGCGTTGAAATATTATTTATATCGAAATAACTTATGAACGGATAAAGAATGGTGAATCTACAACGAACGCGAAAACACGAATGAAAAGGAGCGGGTTTGCAACAGTTTTCGACTTCAGGTTTCTCATAAACGAAGCTTCGATTGGAAAAATATTACTCTCGCTTTTCGACTTATTCTACCACGTAAGATCATCACCTGCTCGATGACAATACCCGTTCGGTAGCACTCTGTATATATTGCGCTTTTATTTTAAAGCATACGCCCAGTTTCGTTACCAACGCAACTGTAGGTTTAGGTGGCGGTACGTGTAATTCCTTCGTTTTTCTTTTAGCGTTTTGTACGCTATCAAATTCCGGCAACTAAAATTTTATATTTTTCACCTATTTGTTCTTCCCTCTAAACCCTCAAAATTTGGCATCGACCGGCTACGGCTGTCATTCGGTAGAATGTCCGAATCGCGTAGTACTTGTATATTTTTGTTAATATGTCGAAACCTAAATGTTTGCGGCACTTCTGACCTTTACTATTGCACAGAAGTTCAACTCTTTATCCTTCTTTTCGTTGTCCCGTCGATTGAACCATAGTTATTATACGTATCTGTCTATCATGCAAGACACTCATCAATATGATTGCAACTGATTCCAAATTATTCAATCTACAATTTAATAATCAACTGTTCAATCGCATCCTAGACAATCTGTTGTAATAACTTATCAGCAGAGTGGTTTCCTGTGCTTTTCAGTATATCCTTTATCCCGGTAAAGATATTTATACGATTGTATAGAGTATTTGACCATTCGCGATTTTGCAAGCTACTCGTGACAATCAGACAAACGAATGTTTCAGACAATAGTTGATCAGTTTTCAATTGGCAAATACCGTGCGATCAATAAAATATTTCAAACAATCCATTTTCGATAATTGTCAAGACGTCAATTTATACCTCGTATCTACGAATTCAACAATCTAGTATACCATGAGATTCGATTGACGTTGAAAGCAAAGGAATAAAAATGACCAAGACAGCACGAATGGATGATAATAATTGGGATTCACTATTTATCACGCAAAGATATATTCAAATCAGAAACCTCGAGTAAACGTTGTATTCCTAGAAACTTACCTAAGAACGTATCTACGAACTGTTGACAATTTCCAACAAAGAAAGATGTCAACTTGCGATAGTTTAGTTATTAAGACAATTCTCATGGATAACCGTGACTTCTCACGAGAACAAATCTCACTTAGTATTAATTTATTACTAACGTATTAACAGTAAAGATGTTGATATACTTGGCTGATGTAAAAGAAGTGCACGTGAAACTGCGAAACTGTCCATCTACTCAAACATTTTACGAGATTGGAAAAATGTCTCTAGAGAAATTATGGAGAATTCGGAAAGAAAAAGAAAAGCAAACCACCTAAATTGCAAGAGAGGGTAATGCTGTTACATTTTTAGCATGTATAAAATTAGTATCACGCGATAAGGTGAAAATGAATATTGGAAAAGATAGGATAACTATATATAGAAAGACGTAGACATCATCGACTCGGATGGTTCTTAGTTTCACTATGGAAATATTAGAAAAAAAGATGTGATGGTGATGGATGATAGAAAAGCCAAAGTACAAGTCGAATCTAAACATAACCCTACCTATGACTGTTACCCATTTGACATATTTAGAAGCATCAACGTTTGTCCAGAATAAAAGATCACTCTAGGCAGATTTATTTGTCAGCACTTGGTATTATCTGAACGTTATATTGGAAGACCGGCATGAAACAGCTTGGCTGTGTGTATATGCATTTGAATGTATGCGAGACTATAGAGAATCACGTTTTCGAACTGTCGCTCTCCTCTCTTCCGATGCCGATATTATGCGAGTTAGCGGTCTTTCTTTTTTATCTCTTGTAAGTGTACCTGTAATAAGCAAGTATAAGTACACAGGATATCCCCACATAACTCTAGTCACGATTTGAGACAACATACACTGATCAATTTTTATTTAAAACGTTCTCTTCAGATTGCCGCAAGGAATCGAAATATCCTAATTAGACACCCTGTATAATCGCGTATGTTTGTTCTTTCTACAATCGAATTCAACGGAATATGCTACTGATAAGAAACATTCGATTAGTAAGCTAGAGTTGAGAGTAGATTTATGTTGCGATAATTTCTCTCATGTCATGTCAAAAGATTGCATGGAAACCCATGAAAAATCGTCGTCCGTTTTGGTGTAGATTCATGTACATAGAAGCCCAGGGAGGGATCTGCTAGATGTAAGAGAATAAATAAGATTGTAAGTATGGAAGAAGATACAATTGTTTAAAAAAAAGCGTTGATTCCGAGTTGTCACGAAATCGAGACGTATCACGTACAGACGAAATTTTATGCGATGTGTTGAGAATAATTTCTTATCATAGGTAAAGCATGATGGAAGTCCACCTGTGATGACCTCATGCCCTAAGTACTTGACATAATAAGAGGTAGTAAATTTACTTGTTAGGAAAACCATTTCTAACTTTCATTCTAGCACCTCCGAATCAGCAACTGTCACTATTCAAGTAGATCGATGGAAAAATATTCAGCCGTACTATGAATTGTTGCGAATTCCGAACATTGTAACTTATCAACTCTTGCAATCTAAACTGTAGAAACATGTGAACTCTCGCAAAGGAAGCATGCAGGGAGGATTAATAGCTATGTTTACAATCTTTGTAGGTTTAAATTTATACTAAATCATCCTGTAACTTGAAACAAGGAATTTTGTTATGTTATATATGTTGCTTTATATATTTTGTGTATGATTACACATATAAAATAATCAAATTTACATTTTAACGTTATATATGTCTGTGTGTGTGTGTGTGTGCGTGCGTGTGCGTGTGTGTTGTATCGCGTTGTGTGTCAGCGCTAGAAATCGAGACGATGAGCTAATTAGGTGTTTTATAATAAAATGCACTAGTTTGCATTTTTATACTTTATTTATATTGGTGATGCGCGTCTGTACTCATATGATATTTGTCTGCTTGCCGAGTTCGTTCTATTTACCCTTTGCACCGAGGCCTGAAACCAGCAACGATTTCGGTTAAATTAGGAAAACATTTTACATGTACTTTAAAATCATTTGCGAACAAACAAACGTATACAAATAATAAAATTTCACCAATTTATTTGTTTTTATATCAATAACAACAAAATTAAAGAAACATTATACTCTGCAATTGATTTTTGTATGATATTTCGCAAAACAATCACCAAGATGTGTCATTAGCTTATCGGGACACCTATGACAATAATATGTTACTTCCCGCCTATCTATAGGCATATAATAGTCAGACCAACGTTAAAGTCCCTTTTCGGCCCTTTATTTGTTACGTGCAGATTTTCATTGTATCGAATGTCATCGGAAAACAATGTAGACGCTTGATCACGATGCTGGGAATATGTTCCTCTCAATTGCTCAACAACTATTTTTGAAAATCGCAAATGGCTCAGTGGCTTTTCCCCCTTTTTAGTCATTTCTAGTTTAGAGAGAAGCTAAGCATTGATGATGCAAAGTCCCACATCCCAAAAAGAGTTTCGCAGAAAATAATACGTTGGTGCATATTGATCGGCCCAATCAACACCACCCATATATCTTATATGGTCCAATACAATCTTGGGTTTCTTGGCGAGTACTTCCATACCATCTCGTATAATTCTTTTGCCCATCACCATTCATGTGTCACCCCTTGTAGCTGAACAAGCGACAATCCTCTTGTCCTTCCACCTTAAAGTTAAGATGTTTCTCCGTCGATACGCAACCGTGCAGTTTTTCGATAAATTTGGCATTTTTATTTCTTTGGGTAATCCATTCCAGACTGCATAGATCGCAAATAATTCGATTGGACACTTCGAATCCGCCGGGCGCCTTATCGGCGCCGCTCGATTTCAAAGGGTTAATACTAAACGCTAGTGCTGCTTTCTGATGGCTGACTGACGACGCCCAATCGTGAAGAAATTAATACTGCCCTAGACAGTATCTGTCGGGGCTTCGGCGCTTTCATCTGCCAGCGACTTAATCTTTCGGCCATTTGTTCTTTCGGCCGTTTGATCTTTCGGAGTTACGGTCTTTCGGCGTTTCTGACTTTGAGTACTCGTTTCTGTTGCGATTTAATCCGTAAGAAGGATGTCGAGGCACGTTTAAGCTTCTTTGATGCCTTGTAAGAATATAATATAAAATGTATAGAAATCAAAAATCATCATCAACCACATTTAAGGACAATCTATCAGATCTATCTGTCAATAATCATCGCCAAATATGACCGATCTAGTGTCACAACGGTTAATAATATTAAAGCAATTCTGTCAAATATGCAAGTAAGCCACGACCAAGCAGCGGCCATACGTGTATACAGGAAAATGTTGCTTAATATGTCGAATACTGTAACACGTAATATTCGAAACCGGTGATGTTTGCCTGTTTGTCAGTGATTATCAGAATAACAATTTTTTGAATATTTTCGTTAACGTAGCGAAGTTCGATATTATTATTTATTTCACTCCTAAACATAACACGATAAGTATGTAAGAAATCTTTCCATTTTCAGAAAATAAAATTTCGTTCGTGTACTTATGCGTGCCTGTGCTAGTGTTTTCTGGGCCTAATTTTTCACAAAAGCAAGTGAAATTTATAAATAAATATGATATATGGGTGTGTATGCAAAATTCCTATGTGTTATATTAGTGTCAAGAAGCATTGATGTTTGGGAAGTGCGCTGCCGCTTTATCGCATACTCGGTGTACATTATTCAATGCTAAAACTGGCCAAAATAGTTGGATTCTGGTTTTATGTTCGTTTAATCGATGAAAAGAAACATCTGTTTTTCACGCAATTTTGATTTTTGTCCATACAGAAACGTAAATAATTACGCTGTACAAATAAATGCGTCCCCTTATTTCCATTAATGTAAATAGTCATTAATATGACTTTGGTTATTGTCACGAATATTACAAATTTAGATCGATATAACAGATCACTATAATTGTACATATAGATTTAATTTCGAGGAACACAAATGATAACCACTAGACAAAATTATCTTAAAACGAATAATTAATTATTTAGTTTGCTTATTAGTTTATACATCAACTAATTAGTTACTTATCAGTTTTCTGTCCATATTTATTTACTAATTCATAATTAAAGTGCACATACAATTAAATACGTTACATGTATAATACATATACGTATAGTGTACGTAATGATTACGCTTTTTTACATTCAATTCAATACGTATAATTTGTATACGCAGGAATTTCCTCGGCAACTGTTATCGGCCGCTGTCACGTACACGTGACTGCTTTCGGCAGAGGCGATACTTCATTCAATGTTTTTATAAGTACACATGTCGATGCAGAATGATAATTGATGAATAAGGAATAGTGGTTTTCTACTTTCGTTCGCAGACGAAATTCACCAGTTCGTCTTTCGTGCCAGTCTTTTAAGCGCGTCTGCTTGTGTGAGATTATAATTCGCTGTCCATGAATATAGACAGCTATAAGTAATAATTTAAAGATATGAAGCAGTGTAATGAAAATAACGAAACAATTATTTTAACGCCTTTTTTAATAATATTTATTCTGCAACTACTCATATTACGAACGATTGCGTAAGCACCATTATGGTCGTGTAGCGAACCTGCGTGAATCACGCCGGTGACAGCGTAACAGAGATGCGTTAAATAGGCGGCAGGCGTCGTATCGCAGAATTTTTTTCGCCAGCGTTTCAATCACACGTCCCTTGTGCAAAATCGATTTTTGCTCTAAACTAAAGACATTTTCCGACGATTATTGATTATTTTAATAAACATATTTCTGCCTCTCGCAAGAAAAAAATTACTTTTGTCAATTTTTGCTACTTGTAGCATTCCTTTGATAAAAATTTACAAATACAGAAAGCTAATATTCGTAAGATATTTGTTTACAAGTTACGCTTCTTATGTACCTAAGGTGAAAATAATTCACACATAGGCACGATGACACATTTTTATTTGACACATAAAGTTTGAAAATCCATCGTTTCGTGCTTAAAGGGCACCTTAAACATTTTCGGACAGACACTTCAAAATCGTCGGAATATAAAGAATACTGGTATCCCTGACAATTTACAAGTATTAAATTCTTTAAAATTTCTTACCATATTTAAACAATTTGTTGACACGATAAGTCTTGGAATCTTCAAAAATTAATCAGGGATACAAATTGTGAATAAATTTATTGATTAGCTAACTAAATATCGAGAAGGATTGTTTATATACACACATCAGATTAGAATAGGAGGTTTAGGTGAACTGCGCAAATCTTGACTTGATTTCTCTCACGATTCGGTCAGTCGCTCTGGAGAGACACTTAAAGAAACATGTACCTTCCTTGAGAAATAAAGGATTAAGAAGAGATTATAGATCGCACTTATTTCACAATTTCAAACCTTGAAACCCAATGTAATTATTCTTAATTTTTCCATTGAAGCTATATATCTAAGAGGATGGTTGCAAAGAGACGTTATTCCCAAAGAAATATGTCAGAGATTCGAATCGGACACGGTGATTAAGATGGTCCTCTATGCATATCCTCTATGCTTGACTATAGAGCAATTATTTATAACTCTGCAACACCTAAAATTTTACAATTTCTTGATTTCATACATAACGCGGCATTAGGATAGGCCACAGGACTTTACCGTACTTGTCCAATTAGCGGCATTCTAATTCGAAGCTGAAGAGATGCCTCTGGAACAGCGAAGAACATTATTATGCGTCTCACACGTCTTCAAAATGCTCACCACGCCAGGTAACTCCACCTTTAATTATATCTTCGGAAAAAAGTACAAAATACATTATGCCACTTAATCAAATTTACCTGCATCACCTTGCTTTAAAATACCTATATACCTAACGAATACCTTATCCTCGTCTACGTTAGAAAATATTACAGTCATCGAACGCAACAAGAATCTGTAGCATCTTGGATTCTTAATTTGAATTCGAATTCGAATTCGAACACCTCGAATTAACGAAGATTTAGTTGATCCTATCAAGTATAAAAGAAGCAGCGAACACATGGTTAGATTCTCGGAATTGAATAATAATAAATATCTTCGCTATAATAGATTACACACAGGGGCCTCAAAATTTGTCCATATAGTGGGATGCGCCATTGTCACCGAAGGTTAATCAATTAATCATCGCCTGCCTACTAAACGTCCATTTTCCCTGCTGAAGTCTACGCAATTCATGATGCCCTAAAATTAATTCGATCTTACAATTCCCAAAATCATGTAATTTACTCGTACTCTATGAACGTAAATCAAGCATTGCTTAACCCACTAAAAGAAGAAGAAGGAAAAAACAAATTAATTAAAAAGAAATTTAACATTGTACACTAATCTTACGAACCTATACAGAAATATAATTATAGCACGAGTGCCCTCGCACGAAGAAATATGCGGAAAGGAAAGAGCGTACACCTACGCTTAAGAGGCAATAAATAAGTTTTCCCTTTTAGATGATGCCAACTTCCATATTTCCCTACAGGAACTCGTCAACTATTTCAGATATATCGTTAGAATACAATGGAATCAGACCTGGACCATTTCTAATTTATCTAAAGTCTGCGAGTCTTTTGTGAATTATTTGAGGTAGGTCATATAATCAAAATTAGTTACTGCTAATATGAAATAGAAAATAATTCGTAATATTTTCGTTTTATATCTAATACGTAGTAGTACAGTACAATACGATACATAATGAGCCACATGCACATGTGTCGTTAACATGGTTAAATCTTCGGTATTATATCGAAGTCCCGTTAAGTAATACCTCGAGCTGAGAGAAATTGTGATCCTGAATTCAGTCCTGCGTGAAATACGCGTTGAAGGAGAAACATGAAACTAGTAAAAATTCACGGAATTTATTGTAACCAAGTGCCTTTAAAGGGTGTCTTCTGATATCTTGTCTGATTTTTCAATATTATTTTGAAAAATGTCTCAACAACGTGTATTCTGAAATTAACAGGATTTATTTGTAGTCTTCGACTACGCGTGTTGCATTTTTCGTTAAGGCAAGAATTGCCGGCATTTCCTTACCTGACGGACCTCTTAATAATCCGTTATCGATTGTGTGGCTATTACAGACGCTTCCTGTTATCACAAATAAATGAGAATAAGCAAGATTCCTTTTAAACGCGAGAAAAGGTAAGTCTGGTATTAAGTAGAACAAAAAATATCGGTGAATAAAGAATGACGGTTATCTTGGGTGTTTTAAACGCGTTACTTTAAATGAAAACATTAAATCTTGACATTACAATAAATCAAGACATTAAATCACAATTACAAATTAAATCAAGAGATGAGCTATATTCCACAAGGACATCGTTTATGAGGATATCGTGTAACAAATGGACGATCATCTTCGTTTGATCATTTTTGTATTTTGTTATATCGAAACTGTTTTTTTCTTTTTTTTTTTGTAATACTATATTATAAGAGAGTTGACTTTATTTTGTATAGAAAAGTTACCTGGTTTGAAGGGGGTACTCTACGTAGCGTATTTATTTTTTTTATAGATGCAAGCGTTTCGGAGATTCGAAGATCAATTTTGTTTTTTCTAGTGGAATAGGTATGGAACACTAGAATACGAAAGAGCGTCGAATATTGAGTAAAAAGTATCGAACTTTATTTGGCTGTAAATCTAATAATTAACGAGTCATTTCCCATTGTTTCATAAAAATTCTCTTTGCCTAATATATCGAACATTCAACCTTATCACAGATTTCCGTGAGATAAGGAGAGATTTACATTGCTTACGTTAAAACTTCACGATATATTGTCTCTTTATTATAATTGCTTGATGAAATTATTAAGAAAAGAAGTAAAGCGAAATTACTCGTTAATTATTAAGTTTCGGGCTAATGCGGATCGATACTTTTATGCTCAAGATTTGACACTCTTCCAGATTGTGGTATAAAACGTACAGCATTCTATTTAAAAAAGCAAAGTTGACTTTCGAATCTCCGATAAACGCTTTCATCTATAAAGAAAGATCAATACACTATACACAGGTATTTCTGTATACCATGCAACATGTGTATACAAAACTATTTCATGCAATGCACACTTTGGAAGTTACAAAGATGTACAAATTTCGTGGACCACTGTGTGTAATTATTTGCTAACAATAAGATTGTCCTCGTACAGTATCTGTGGCGGACCCAATCGCTGCGTGTCGAAGGGCCATAAATGGCGATCATTAACGTTGGATTGAAAAGTCAGCGATGCAATATGTGGTGACCGATCTTCGACTCCGCTTGATCCGCTTTATCCTTGGAGCAAATACGAATCACGCAGATGGAGTACTTTCCCCGAAATTATATGAATATTAAAGTGCGATGCGCCCGCGATTGACTATGTCGAACTGATGACCGTGATTGATTTGAATGAATACGAACGATTGGAATGACTAAGTTCTAACGACTGCGTGACTGTTGAAGAGCGATGTCTAATGCTTGACTGAAAACAACGATTGTTCCACGATCTTTCGAAGTCAAATGTTATAGTGACTCGTCAAAGGGAAACCATTTCCCTGATTTGCGAGTTGGGGGTACCTGGGTGTACCCTTGATCCGCGAATCACGTGTTCCCAAAGAAGAGAAGATCGTCCTATGCAACAAAGTCGCTGGTGGAGGAACACCCTCTTGCCGGGCGAAATTTTTCGGGGGTCGCCGGCACGTGGGTAACCTTTTTAGAGGTGAGCACACATGGCTTGGCTCCATGGCATGAGCCTATTGTCAGTCAAATTCTACGTGCTGTTGCCTCGAGTCTATGCTTAGACTTGTGAAAAAGGACTGTAACGCGAGAAAAAGGATTGAAGAATGGGAAACGTAAACTACCATAAAAAATGGACAGTGTAGAGGGTGAACTAAAACAGCATTTAGGGCCTGACTGACAGAAGAACAGTATCAATTACGAGTTCCTTATAACATAATCCAAAACGAAACATACGAAAGCTCCTCTAGAATTTACCTCAGAGTTTTAAATAATATCTCTACGATTTCTATCAATTTAGCTCAACTTATGCTAGTAGTATTGAAGTACTTATCAACGGCATGCACTTCTAAAGAATAGTTTACTATTGCCCCGGTTTATGCGTTTAAAAGACTAAAGACGTACTGTTAGTTACTTCCGTATTTTGAAGAAACTCAACAAATGTAATTAGGGGATGCTGAAACATCTAACGTTTGATGTACTTTTACAACTACATTATTTTAATGATATTTATATATTAGTATATAAGGAACTATATTAACAATTTAATCAATATTTTAATTAAACGAGTTTTTCATAAATTATATAGATTCGCCTAGGATTTTGAAAAACGTGTCTTGTTATATTCATCGTTGGTTCAAACTAGGTTCCTCGAAGGTGAAAAAGTGAATTACATAAAATTATTTTAATACATATCATTTAGCATATGTACGCGAATTGCAGCATGATTTTCTTGCTCAAAATTGATCTACGTTGTACTGCCATTGGAACCACTTGTGATAGCATTCACGATAACGTCAGAGCGAAAAATAGGAAGAGTAGATGTTATGTCAAAATTTGTCTTGTGTCTTTTCTTATGTCGCTATAGAGACATAAGATACATAGCATCGTGTGAAAAATTCTATACTTTCAAATCTATCTATAGGACTAGATGTAAATTTTTTAATTGTCGAACACAGCTGTGTCGAAATTTCTAAGAAAAGATAACTCGTTTATTTAATACTCTATTAAAAATTCGAATTTCCTTACTTGCTGGTGGTGATAAATCTTATTTCATATTCGCGTGAATCAATATCGAGTGGCTATCCAAAATGTTCGAACGCAATATTTCAAA
>NW_027471188.1:0-28181 GCF_051020765.1 Lasioglossum baleicum
AGAAACTGGTGTAAGTGTAATTTACATAGACAGGTGGCGTGGTTAGTGGCTTCACAAATGTTTTATTTCACGTGCCGAAAGTTACTATTTTAGGTTACTTATTTTATTTTTCTCTAATAATGGATTATTTCATATTCACATCAGATAGTGATATAGGTAAGAAGAAATAGTAAATCAATGTTATTTTATGGCAATTGAAAATATTTATTTTATCTTATTTGAAATAAATTTACACAGAAATAAGACCCATGAATATAAACAAAAGAATAATCATAGAATCGGAGGATGAAGGTAATTTCACTATGAGAAACAAATTAATGAAGCGTAAAAAGAAAAGAAGAATTATAGAGATAGAATTTTCATCACATGAGGATATTGTTACTGAGAATTTGGATTCTGTAAAAGAAAATAAAGGGAAATATAGGCAACAAATAAACAAAATTAAGCGAAATGCCGGACAAGAGTACTTTACAAAAAAAGGAAAATTCATTTCTACAAAAAAATTTAAATCCAAAAACTGTAACCGCTCGAAGAAATATTTCAAAGAACTGCCACATGAAGAGCAAAAATAATTAATAATACCAATATCTTGCATTAAATTTAATAATATATAAATATAATTGACGTTAAAAATAAAAAATGCTAATCCTATTTTATTTCTTGTTATTATTCATAAACAAAATTGGGTTAATATGAGATATATTTATAGCGATATTTGTTATTCCAAAACGAAAATTAAAGGATATTTATAATTGACTAATTATGAAAGCTTTGTAAGTTCCTGTGCAGCCCGGAAATTGTATATTACTTTAGTCAAACGAAATTTGTATCATCAAATTACATGTTGTATTGTATCGTGCTCGGAACGTTATCTTTCGCGACTATTGTCCACTTTCGATACTCAATAATTAACACTAAATGATGTTAAGTGATAAAATGATATCACGAAAATGATTATACGTATATTACAAGAACATTCGCGAAGACGAGTGATTAAGACAATAAAGTTGAAAGCGAAATTTTTAATGAAAATTTGGAAAATAACTATTTAAACCATGGTAGGATTGACGAGTGATTAAGATAAAGTTGAACGAGAAATTTTGAATAAAAATTTGGAAAATAGCGATTTAAACCATGATAGGTTTGACACGTGATTAAAATAAACTTGAATGCGAAATTTTTAATGAAAATATGGAAAATATCAATTTAAAGTATAGTAGGTTTTACGAGAGATTAAGATAATAAAGTTGAACGCGAAATTCTTAATGAACATTTTGAAATAGCGATTTAAACCATGGTAGGTTTAAGATAATAAAGTTGAACGCGAAATTTTGAATAAAAATTTGGAAAATAGCGATTTAAACCATGATAGGTTTGACACGTGATTAAATAAACTTGAATGCGAAATTTTTAATGAAAATATGGAAAATATCAATTTAAAGTATAGTAGGTTTTACGAGAGATTAAGATAATAAAGTTGAACGCGAAATTTTAAATCAAAATTTGGAAAATAGCAATTTAAAGTATAGAAGCTATAACGAGAGATTAAGATAATAAAGTTGAATGCGAAATTTTTAATGAAAATTTTGAAAATAGCGATTTAAACCATGATAGGTTTGACGCGTGATTAAGATAAACTTGAATGCGAAATTTTTAATGAAAATATGGAAAATATCAATTTAAAGTATAGTAGGTTTTACGAGAGATTAAGATAATAAAGTTGAACGCGAAATTTGGAATAAAAATTTGAAAATTAGCGATTTAAAGTATAGAAGGTATAACGAGAGATTAAGATAATAAAGTTGAACGCGAAATTTTTAATGAAAATTTTGAAAATAGCGATTTAAACCATGGTAGGTTTAAGATAATAAAGATGAACGCGAAATTTTGAATAAAAATTTGGAAAATAGCGATTTAAACCATGATAGGTTTGACGCGTGATTAAGATAAACTTGAATGCGAAATTTTTAATGAAAATATGGAAAATATTAATTTAAAGTATAGTAGGTTCTACGAGAGATTAAGATAATAAAGTTGAACGCGAAATTTGGAATAAAAATTTGAAAATTAGCGATTTGAAGTATAGAAGGTATAATGAGAGATTAAGATAATAAAGTTGAACGCGAAATTTTTAATGAAAATTTTGAAAATAGCGATTTAAACCATGGTAGGTTTAAGATAATAAAGATAAACGCGAAATTTTGAATAAAAATTTGGAAAATAGCGATTTAAACCATGATAGGTTTGACGCGTGATTAAGATAAACTTGAATGCGAAATTTTTAATGAAAATATGGAAAATATTAATTTAAAGTATAGTAGGTTCTACGAGAGATTAAGATAATAAAGTTGAACGCGAAATTTGGAATAAAAATTTGAAAATTAGCGATTTAAAGTATAGAAGGTATAACGAGAGATTAAGATAATAAAGTTGAACTCGAAATTATTAATGAAAATTTGAAAATAGCGATTTAAACCATGGTAGGTTTAAGATAATAAAGTTGAACGCGAAATTTTGAATAAAAATTTGGAAAATAGCGATTTAAACCATGATAGGTTTGACGCATGATTAAGATAAACTTGAATGCGAATTTTTAATGAAAATATGGAAAATATCAGTTTAAAGTATAGTAGGTTTAACGAGAGATTAGGATAATAAAGTTGAACGCGAAATTTTAAATCAAAATTTGAAAAATAGTGATTTAAACCATGGTAGGTTTAGTGTTAATTATTACTAAACCTGATATTTTCACCGGTTATTCGAAGGAATTACGTAAGGTGAGGCAGAAACGTTGTCGATATAATATGGAAGGAATTCCGAGTCCCAGAGGATTCACTGGTTCCAGACGTTAATCCGACAGGATGAAACGAGGCGTTCGAGCGATCACGCTTGCCGAAAATTTAATGGCCGCTCGAGTAACGCGGTTCTTTTCAAGTGGCACCCTCTCTGCGGGTATTTTATAGAAAATATCGAGGAGGTCGCGAGGGAAAGTTCCGAGCTTAAAACCTTAAACATTCGATTTAAAAGGACGAGCTTATATCCGAGAGAGTCATGAATACCCTCTAGGTGCTTCAGCTTTGCTGTTATCGTTATTCACCAGCAACTTTCATTTTTCTCCAGTCACATTTCGATGTTTGACGCAGAATTTTTACGCCCAGTTCATCATGATTATCGGTAGCTTGGTCAAAATTAAAA
The DNA here is from genome assembly GCF_051020765.1 of Lasioglossum baleicum. Classification (NCBI taxonomy): domain Eukaryota; kingdom Metazoa; phylum Arthropoda; class Insecta; order Hymenoptera; family Halictidae; genus Lasioglossum; species Lasioglossum baleicum. The sequence continues at coordinate 3,196 of NW_027471188.1, forward strand.
TCGCATCGGGAGAGAACGTCTCTTTCTACCTCTAAATATTATCTTTCCAAACGAGGAGCACGTTTCGCAGAAGCGATATTTCAAAGGAAACTGTTCTTTTATTCCGAGAGAGAGGGAGAGCGGATATTAAGCAAACACATTACGTTCGAATTTTATTTGCAGCTTGCAAAGAATGCAATATATCCACGAGCAAGGTAGGCGATGCGAACGCAAATGGTCATCAAAGAGTAAATTCTCTGTTCCTCCTTGAAATTTTACATTCCAACAGCAATGGAAGCGAAGCTTTCAGCCGCAGTGACGGAAATTAAAACGCAATGGCAAAAGCAGAGGGTTTCAAGGTCTCGGGTTAGAATTCCGTATCGTTTCACTAGGTTCATCGCACCATCTGCCCCATATTCTCCATTTTTAGCGAAAGCTATCACGAGCCCAGCCTATTATTCCAGCAGAATTTCGTTTCGCGATGATGCATGTGACGTCTGACGCATCTGTCGAGAATGCGACTGGAAATGAAGCTGAACGCTTTTATATTACCGGGAATCGGAACAAAACGGAAGGGCGTGGCGAATTAAAAATCAGCCTCGCGTGAAACCGCACTCGTGCTCGGTGATTTATTTTTCCAACCGGACGCGAAAACGACATTTAAATATTATCGAAATCGGTCGGAAATACATCGGACGGTGAAAAGAAAAATAGGATCGAAGGTTATAATGGTTTACAATCCACCCTGTCGAGAGAGGTACAAAATATTTAATGAATACGGACTCTGTGATCAGTTCTTCCCACGTGTAATCGACTTATAGTATTTGCGAATATTTTATACGAACGATGCTTTTCCGATACTTTTCTCTGACAACTCTTCGACGTTCGCGATGAATAAATCGCGTTTAATTCCTCGGAAAATATTGAATGTAAACAGGGGAATCGATTCGGCTTTGTGTACTACAACGAGGGCAAAAATGCAGGAAGAAAATTGTGTTAGGAAATTATTCTATTAGATTGATGCAAATGAAATGTCGGATTTTTTATATGCGAACGTTTGTCTTCCTGTATTCGTTATACTTTTGGTTTTGGCATAACCTCGTTTATAGTCGTACTGTCCATTGCCAGAGTCACATTTCAACAAAGGAGATTTTCTCGAAAGTGTTCCCTTTTGTTATTCGATTTGAATTTTCTACCGATATGAATCTAAACGATATTCGTATAATTTTTTTGTACGAGTATAAACTTGGTAATAATGCTGCAAAAGCTGCACGCAACATAAACCAAGCGTTTGGGGAGAATACAGTTAATGATCGAAAAGTGCAGCGTTGGTTTGAAAAATTTAGGTCCGGTGATTTTTCGCTACAAAATGATCCGCGTGGGAGACCCAAAACGTCTGTGAAAAATGATGATCCGAAAGCATTGGTGGAAGTGGATCCAACTGTATCCACGAGGGAACAGGCTACCAGGATGAAAATTAACCGTACAACAATATTGCGACATCTTTCTGAAATTGGCAAGGTGAAGAAAATGGATAAGTGTGTACCGCACGAACTAACTGAGCGAAATAAGCTGGATCGGTTGAACGTATGCTCATCGTTGCTATCCCGATTTCATCGAGAGCCATTGAAATATGAAGTTTTGCAGCACCCAGCCTATTCACCGGATCTCTCGCCAACCGACTTTCATTTTTTTAAACATTTAGAACTGTTTTTACGAGCTAAACAGTATGAAAATGAAGACAGTTTGAAAAATTCGATATCAGAGTTTATCGATTCTAAAGATCAGAATTTTTTTAAGACAGGCATCTATGCTTTAAAGTCTCGTTGGGAAAAGTGTATCGAAGCGAATGGAGCATATTTTGATCGAATAAACAGCTTTTGAAAAAAGATATACAGTTTTATATATTCACTTAAAAATCCGACATTTCGTATGCACCAACCTAATAATACGTTCGAGAATCTATAAAAACGTTTATTCCAATCTGCACGCGTAAAAATGTTCCATTGAGAATTCTATTTCCTCTGTTTTCTTTTTTTTATTCTTTCCAACGCTATCGCGTACGAAGCCCATTTTCAGGACGAATGGGACAAGGAATAACGCGATCCTGGTTTGCTGGAAGCTCCACGACTCGCTGTTCCACCGTTAACCTTATCTCCTTTCCCGGATCTGTTTCCCGGTATCTTTATTTTTCCGTACGCCACGCAGGCGATGGTAGACCCAGCGAGAATGGGAGACATTTCGGTCTAAGGATATCTAAAGAGGGAAGAATCGATTTTTCCTTTAGGAACACGGCTACGCGGTGGAATGATCGAACAAGGGTCTCGCGATTACCTAAAAAGAGCTACGGGCAAACTCCGCTTCCGGGAAACGATTCGGGTCGCAAAATTGTTTCCTTTTTGCTGCACAGCCCCTATTACCCAACTTCTTCGACTTCCAGAACTAAGTAGATTTCTTTGCCATGGAATCCGACTGGAGAAGTAAACAATCTTTCCCTCCTCTTTGTGTACCATTGAAAAAATATCGATGATATTTCCGTTTTAAAATAAGGAAGATTAAATTTGCAAGGAAGGCTAGGAGTTAGGGGATGAAACTAGTTGAACTTCAGTTCAAAGATTCGCGAAATTTGCAAAATATTCTCCATTACGCGCAATTTCCATATTTGAACCGTTTACTTTGTAAATGGTGCGAGTCCATTTTCTTTGGTTTCGAGAAAATTGAATGTTAGCAGATCTGAGAATTAAAAAATATAGGTGAATTATGCGAAGTCTGGGAATGTTTGTACTAATTTATCAACATGTAATTTGATTATACAAATTTCTTTTAGACGAATAACTAAAATAATCTGCAATTTCCAGGTTGGAAATAGACACACACCACTTTCATAATTAGTCAATTGTAAATATCATTTAATTTCAATTTTGAAATAACAAATATCACTTCAAATATATCTCATATTAATTCAATTTTGATTATAAATAATAACAAGTAATAAAATATGATTAGCATTCTTCATTTTGATCGTTAATTATATTTATATATTGCAAAATTTAACACAACATATTGGTATTATTAATTACTTATGCTCTTCATGTGGCAGTGTTTTAAAACATTCATAATTCACAGGAGGTATATAAGGTAATAACTGCTGCATATCCTTATATTTTTCATGTGTAACCTCGCCATCTGTCTATGGAAATTGGACTTACACCACTTTCCTAATCAATGGTTACGCAATTTCTTTTACCAACCAATTTTAAGTTGAACAAAGCATCGGATTATATAAGATAATACATACTAACTAGTTATAAACAAAAGGATTACACTAAATTAAGCAAAAATTACGTCATATCTCAGTTTTTAAGAAAAAGACTTACACTACTTTCAGAACAACCGGAACATTTGACCTTTTAATCACAGCACGCTTGGTCGCGGGTAGCATAAAAACCGTTCATCACGATTTCTGCTGCGACATTACATGGGAATAGAGTTCTAAATGAATAATCCAAATTAATGCGGTATAGACGAAACAAATGACAAATAAAGAAAAAAACGTATAATACTGTCAAAATTGGTGCTATTCACGAAAGTCATTATGACAGCTATTATACTATAGTAACGGGTCGTTTTCATAGATGGTATCTATCAAAGCCACTATACCATTGCACCATCTAAATCGGTGCTATCCACGGAAAGTACTATAGTGACGCGTCGTTTTCAAAGATGATATCCGCGAAAAACACTATAGTGCGCGTCGATTTCAAAGATGATATTCATGAAAACTACTATCGCGATGCGTCGTTCTCAAAGATGATATCTACTAACGCTATTATAGTGACGCGTCGATCTCAAAGATGATATCTACGAAAACCACTATAATGGCGTATCGTTCTCTAAGATGACATCTACCAACGATATTATAGTGACGCGTTGATCTCAAAGATGATATTCACCAACGCTACTATAATGACGCGTCATTCTCAAAAATGATATTCACCAACGCTACTATAGTGACGCGTCATTTTCAAAGATGATATCCACCAAAGCTATTATAGTGACGCGTCATTCTCAAAGATGATATCCACCAAAGATACTATAGTGACGCGTCGTTTTCAAAGATGATATTCACCAACGCTACTATAGTGATCTGTCGTTCTCAAAGATAGTATCCACCAACGCTACTATAGTGACACGTCGTTTTCAAAGATGATATCCGCGATACCACTACAGTGACGCGTTGATCTCAAAGATGATATCCACTAAAGCTACTATAGTGACACGTCGTTTTTAAAGATGATATTCACCAACGCTACTATAGTGACGCGTCGTTCACAAAGATGATGTCCACCAAAGTTACTATAGTGACGTGTTGTCCTCAGAGATGATATCCACCAGCGCTACTATAGTGACGCGTCGTTTTCAAAGATGATATTCACCAACGCTACTATAGTGACGCGTCATTCTCAAAGATGATATCCACCAACGCTATTATAGTAACGCGAAGTTTTCAGAAATGATATCCACCAAAGCTATTATAGTGACGCGTCGTACTCGAAAATAGTATCCACCAACGCTACTATAGTGATGCGTCGTTTTCAAAGATGATATCCGCGAAAACACTACAGTGGTTCGTTGTTCTCAAAGATGATATCCACCAAAGCTATTATAGTGACGCGTCGATTTCAAAGATGATATCCACCAAAGCTATTATAGTGACGCGTCATTCTCAAAGATAATATCCACCAAAGCTACTAGAGTTTCGCGTGGTTTTCAAAGATGATATCTGCGGAAACCACTATAGATGCACGTCGTTCTAAAGAATGATATACACGGCAGCCACTATAGTGGCGTGTCGTACCTAACAGGTTAAAACGCACCGGTACCCGCGCCTACATTGAAAACGTAAGAATGAAACTATAAAAACCCACGCCAGTAGAAACGCAACGTGAAAACTGAAAAATTCATCTGCGAGTAACACGAAGATAAACGAATAAATAAATAAAGAAAAATGGAACGGAAGGGAGAAGCCGGAGTTGCAGATCGTTAGAATAAAAGTCGAGGAAGACTTGCATATTTGCTCGAGCGTATTCAAATATTTTTCGGGCATAAATCCGCGGATTTGAATCGGTTCCAGGTGGATGATGTTTTTATTTGAAAAGCGTTTAAATATCCGCGAGCGACAGCGAGTAAATACACGCGGACAGAACCAATCATAACCGCAACTCGGGCAATTTTCAACCATCCCGTCCCGCTTCTGTCGCAGCTATTTCAATTACAGCGATCCCATCGTTAACCCGGCCACGAGCATTCAAACCGTGACTCGCGATTTTTCCACCACCCTCCACGTTTCTTCTCGTGCCAGACGACTTTACCCGGCAACCGGAATTTTTAATTACACCACTGCAGAGAAAAGTAATCTTCCAGCGAATCTTCCACCCCTCCGCCGCTTTCTAATTATCCTTCGCTCGCGCGAAATAACGCGATCCCCCCGCGGATGCCATTCGATGAACAGAGATTCCTCGACGTCGAAACGAAACGAACTTTCGTCAACCGTGCTTCTCTAGTAAAAGCTTCCCGGTGAAACGTAACGACGTCGAAGGATAAAACGGAAGAAATTAGCTTCGATTTAACCCTTCGCGGTCGGAACGCGACTCTCCGTCGCAATGGCGTTTCGCGCGGCAGGTCGGATGGCGAGTGAGAGGCGCCAATCGGTGTTTATGTTAAATGTGTCGCGTCGCGATCGACTTTCGTTAGTTCGACGGGTTGTAAATCTATCTCGCAACTACACGCGTTGCCCGCCAAATTAATATTGAGCAACTGTTTCAAATGTCTTCGACGTTTCGAAGACTAGTAAACTAATGCAGATACGCGGACTCGACTCGCGACTACTGTACCGAACGAATACTGATACTGAGTCCTCGTAAACTCGCTTCGATATGTATACACTCTGTCCTCGTAGATTTGACTCGTCGTAATGTATACACACTGTCCTCGTAGACTGTTACATACTGATTGTTACATACTTGTTACATACTGTTCCTGATCGTCTCATACTGAGGCTGCGATTTCGGAAGCCCTTTTATACCTTCTCCACGATTTTCCAAGATGCGTCTGGGAAAACCGTGCAGTGGGCCAAACAGGGGATGGTTTCCCTTGATCGGCAGTTGGGAATTCCTGAAGGGAGAGGTTCTTCCACGCGAGACGGTGGTGGAGAAAACCCTTCTCCTTCAAGGTGAATTGCCGTAATTATTAGTCACCCGAGCGAGGTGATCAAAAATGTTTCGGTTTATGAGGCCAATCGACATTTATGGCCCCCGTTAGGACCTGGAACCGTCGACCAGGATAGCGCGAGCGATCCTACCTCTGACCCATTGTCAGCCAAGCTCTCGGTGCCAGAGCCTACTTTCGTTAAAGTAGGGTTTTGTACTACGTTCTTAGCAATTAAACAATAGGACCCTTCAAACTGGGAAAGTCCAGGAAATACCGCGACTGATTGGTATGTGGCACTGAAAACTCGGCTGATGGAAAACAGCAACGGTGTTTTCCAGGTAGGTTTGTTCCACGACGGAACATTAGATCACGTTAGTTCCAAACCATAGGAAAGCAGCATTGGTTCTTGGAAAGCTTCCTTAGCTGTTTATACTCTTTCGTATGAAGTTTCAAATGACAGATCTTAACCCTTTGACTGCCATGTTGGCCATATATGACCGGCAACGGTTTCTCCCGTGACGCCATGGTGGTCATGGGTGACCGGAGCCTTTCAACTTTTTACAATTGTAAAAAACTAAATGAAAATCGAGAGTTAGCGTATTTGAATATGGCCGATGTATAGAAGATACATTGAAATAAAATGTGCACTATCGAACGATTAAAATTTTTTATTAGAACAATAAAGAATAACAAAATGTTAGAATAAATCTTGCATCCAACGGTGCACTTTGTTAAAGCACTCCAAACATAAATGCGACGCACCAATACAATCCGGACAATAAGTGGTCACCTTCTTGGTCTTATTTTTAGCAATTTTTCATCCAAATAGTTTGGAATTTTTTTCGTAACATTCCCTGCAAAATTTTCGTTCCAGGTACGCTCGCCCTTCTTTTTTTTTGCAATTCGTGCCGTAATCTTCGTCGAACCGTTACTAAGGCGCCACGGTGGTCACCCGTGACCACCAGTAAGAGAAACGTTCCATTTGATAAAAATATTGCCTTCTAACATCGATTCGTTATTATTTTGCCATTATATGCTTTGAATAATAAAAATAATTCCGTGGCGTCCTGGGTGAAACATATGATTTCGGTGTGGCAGTCAGTCAAAGTGTTAACAGGGATAAGATAAAATTGGTAAAAGGTCCTTCTAAGTGAAGCAATTGAAAGGAGATTTTCAACAACAGTAACATCCTTCAACGTCGTCCTCCGACTCGGATGAAATTCGGCTCAATGGAAAACTTCACGTAATGCTTTATGGTACAAAAAGTGATTGTAAAGTTTGTTCCATAAGAAAAAAACCAGGTGGAAGACACGAGACCACTTACTACTGTGATACATGTCCAGGAAAACCAGGAATGCATCTTGGTCAATGGTTTTCAAATTATTAAGTTGGGAAATAAGTTCGTAGCGTTTTTTTATTTCTTTTATTTTACAACGATTTGTTTGCTGTTTGGTAAAGGGTAAGTAAGTATTCATTCGATAGAACTCCTTCTGCTCTACAAAACTATGTTAATTGTATTTTTGAGTTATTTAATTTTTTATTAGTTTTGAGGCTTAGAAATGGAATACCCAGGAGGTAAAAATCAACATTTTCGACACCTGCTCTTCTTTTGCAACGTGTATGGAGAAGGTGTCATGGGCGAGTCTACAGCACGGAAATGGTTTGCAAAGTTCAAAAATGGCGACTTTGACGACGATGACACGCCCCGCAGCGGAAGGCCTTCTGAATTCGATGAAGAATGTCTCAAATCACTTTTGAAGGAGAAAAGTCGCCAAACCAGTAGTGAATTGGCGGAAAAAATGAACTGCGATCATAAAACGATTCTCAATCACCTTCATTCAATAGGATTTACCGAAAAATTGGGTTAATTATGTTTTTGTTTAAATAAAAGTCTTTGGTAAAAACGCTACGAACTTATTCCCAAACCTAATACCATACCAAAGAAAAATACAGAAATTAAGTTTGAGAAATTATATTGTTAATGCATAAATATATATAAATTCTTAAACTATAACGTTTTCATAAGATAATTTATGAAAAAGATCATTTTATTTGTACCTGTAAGACGCCCGTCATCTTCGCGAAAATCACTCAGCCGAAAAAACCACCGACCGCAAAGGATTAAGATAATTTAACCAGTTAACTGTGATTGACGAGTATACTCGTCATAGAGATGTGGCACGATTTTGTGTATTGACGAGTATACTCGTCATGCGTATAAAGTAGTGCCCATTGGCTATTTACATTGTAATTTTTTAGAAAAACGAAACGTATTCTCAAATTTCAAGATGTTCAGAATAATTTGAGACCATGGCGGAATAAAATAAGCAAATAGAAAATATAAATAATTTGAGATGAACTCATGCGTCCCCGTATGCAACGGCTGAAATTGCTTACCAATTCGCATAACGAATTTATTTATGTGCGATGATAACGTTTTTTAGATGTTAGCCTAAAAGGGGCAAAGGTAAACGGCAGAAAGTTGATTTATAATAGGGTTTCTTCAGGCATGGTTAGTCATGAGACAATTGCGTGACGTCGACCAGGCGCTGAGCCTATTGATACCTGCTGGCCAGAAGTTACCTAGCTGTCGAGTGGTGTAAATGCCAATTGTTTGATGTCAGAACTATGTCTGCATTTATTGAAGACATTTTTGCGACGTATCCAATTCAAAGAGAAAAATCGACACAAACTCGGCCATTTAGATTTAATGTAAGCCAATTAGGCGGGAATCATGTTCCGGATTATATACCCGCAACTTCAAAAACAAACAACCCTATGCGATGGTATTCACACTGCTATAAACGTAAGATCAGGAAGGAATCGCGTTACTGGTGTTTCATTTGCAATGTCCCATTGTATATAGTACCATATTTCGCTAAATACCACTCCACAGCAGGAATTTAAATTCTGGCTTTTATATGTATAATATTTAGTTTTTATTGCGTTTTCAGTTTAATATGTGTGTAATATATGTGTATGTTAACCAAATAAGTAAATATTAGTACTAAAATTGTCAATTTTATAAAATAAACCCATTTTTTTTATCTAATATCTTACCAGCGCAACTTACTCTGTGATTGACGAGTATACTCGTCATGGCTTAATTCTGGCGACACAAAACGGTGCGCGCTCTCAAATAAGGACGGCACAGCTAACTGGTTAAGAATTCGGACTAATTTACGCACTCGAATCGAGCTATGAATTCGTGAGATGACGCGTTCGAGTGATCTGGCGACGACAGGAGATGGAAGGACCCGACAGGCGCCAGTTTCTGCTTGAAATCGACGAGCTCAGGGTGCCTTGAGGCGACTCTTGGGTGGCGCCAGTCGGAATTCACGGTTTCGAGGAGGTGCGTCTCGCCATCGCGATTTTCTCCGTGCTCGAGATTATTCATGATTCCAAATTGACGTCATTCGAACCTGACAGCCTCGAATAATACCGTGGAACGCGAAGAAAATTCTTTTCCTATGGAAATCGGAATATGACTCTCTCTTGCGAGAGATTCGCTCGGATGAAGCTCCCTTCGGCGTGAATTTCCAATTTTAATATCCTTCGAGCAACTGCTAAATCTGAGATTTCACACCGATAACATTCGCACGTTGGATTTCAAAATAACACGGCGCCGAGGGCAAGACGTGGGTGTTAAAGATGCAAATGGCGTACATTCCGTTGGTGAAAAGTCAACGACGAAGCACGTTGTAGATGAGTAGACCGATTCACGTGGAAAATTGATTCGCGTTTAATCCACGCGGTGGATTTCGATTCGATGCCACGCAGGCCGGTCGCATTCTTCCGGCAAAGGAATTTCAATTTCTGAAACCGTTCCGTTGTCAACTGGTTACCATCGGGTTAGTCGTGCGTCGTGTTCGAAACGCTTGCAACGTTTTTCGAGTTCCTCCACGCGATGAAGCCGATTCGTTATTCGCTCAGATGACGTTTCACAATCGAGTTCTCTTTAATCCTCGTATCGCTCGAACGCGTTATACGACCCTCCGGCGATCGCTTTTTCCCTCATATCCTCGAGTTCGTGTAATTTACAGACCATTCAGTGTATTCGATGAAAGTTTCCAGGTAAATCGATATAATTGGCAGATACGAACGTGGAGAGTTCTTTGGTTGTCTGTTATGAACTACGGAACGATTATTCGAGTAGCTTCGAGGTACATGAGCGGAGAAAAGATTATTATCTCGTGTATCGCACTTGCGGTGTGCAGACGAATATTTATATTTATATAAAATACGATTTTGTGTATAACTATTTTAACCAAAAGGTGTCTTTTCACAGCTTTGCGTTTGAATGCAAATAATTGGCAAAACTGTTGGGATTTCAAATTATCAATTAAATATAGATGATTTGAGCGATATAACGGGAACAATGATTAAAAAATATTATCTTCTTCATTTTCTTATTTTTATTAGAAAGATAATCAAACATTGTAATATCATTAATTTAACGGATTTTCAGTCTCTTGTATAGAAATTCAATCTTTGTATCTTTGTAACAAAAAAAGAACAGTAATCATAAAAACATTGAAATCAAAGATTTTCCTTATTCAATACCACAGCTTTTACAAATCTACGGTTGCTGCACTAAGTTTTTTTTTTAGGTTTTTAGGTTACATTATTTATGTTCTCTTCGTAAAAAAAGATAAGAAATTGAAATAATTACCAGTATTACAAACAGTTCTACTGCTTACTTATCTGTAATGCTAATTTCAACGATTTGTTTTTCAAATTTTTCACGAATTTATTCAATTCTTTTAGAACAAGTCATTGCAATGATTTAGAGTAAAATGCAACATGGCGAAAAACAAGCAAATATCAAAGTATCTTCCGTTACAATTGAAATTGGGATTCCCTAATCAGATTACAATTGCTATGATGCTGCAAAATGATATTGATATTTATACGTAAATCGGTTTAAAATTAGATACTGTTATGAAATCCTTAAAGTGCACATCTTTAAAGCCAGGATGAGCTAGAGAAAAATGATATCACTGAATTAATTTAACAACTGTTGTACAAAAAGACAAAAATTTAAATGTGGAGGAATGATTAAACTTAGAGAATAATATTTACTTAAAATTTGAAAGGTGTCTTTTGACACCTCATGGTAGAAATAGTGTTAATATCGTTCCAGCAGAGATATCGAGAAACGTTTGTTTTTCGATGCTATCAGTTATGTAATAACACCCTGGCAAATAGAAATCTAGAAAAAGAAATCCATTATTTTTTTAGTAGATGGCTGTAGCGATCGATATCTCGTAATGTATCGATCAAACAATTTCAGATTTATGCTCGTTGTCAAGGTGACATTTCACACTAAAAACATTCTTTTGCTGTTTTTTGCTTGGTCCATTCAGATGTGAGTTACATTTTACAGACTTTCTTTGATAAAGGCGAAAATGCAAGCCAGGCGACTGAAATTGTGAATGGTGTTTATGGTCCCGATACTGTAACAGCTGGTTACGTGCAATTTTGGTTTCGTCGATTCCGTTCAGGTATTTTTGACGTTAAAGATGCACCTCGCACAGGCAAGCCCGTCGTCGAAAGTGTCGATAAAATCACAGAAATAATCGAAGTTGACCGGCATGTTAGTAGTCGTAGCATCGTCCAAGAGCTAAAGATCGACCATAAAACAGTTTTAAACCATTTGCACAAAACTGGATTCAAAAAGAAGCTCGATGTTTGAGTGCCACGCCAATTAACACCAAAAAACACGATGGATCGAATTTCCATCTGCGAAGCCTTGGCCAAACGTAATGAAATCGACCCATTTCTTAAGCGGATGGTGACTGGGGATGAGAAATGAGTCACATACGACAATATTGTGCGAAAACGATAGTGGTCAAAGCGCGGTGAAGCAGCTCAAACGGTGGCCAAACCAGGACTATCGGCCAGGAAGGTTCTGCTGTGCATTTGATGGGACTGGAAAGGAATCATTTATTATGAGTTGCTTCCATATGGCCAAACGCTAAATTCGGATCTCTACTGTCAACAACTGGACCGTTTGAAGCTAGCGATTGACCAGAAACGGCCAGAATTGGCCAACAGAAGAGGTGTTGTGTTCCATAAGGACAACGCCAGACCACACACGTCTCTAGTGGCTCGTCAGAAACTCCGGAAGCTTGATTGTGAAATTTTAATTCATCCACCATATAGTCCAAACCTGGCACCAAGCGATTACCATCTTTTTCTCGCATTGCAAAACTTCCCGAGTGATAAGAAATCGGCATCAAGAGAAGATTGTGAAAATTGATTACCTGAGTTTCTCGCCAAAAAGGACCAAGACTTCTATGAGAGAGGCATTATGAAGCTACCTTTAAAATGGCAACAAATTATAGAACAAAACGGTGCATATTTGACCCAAATCGGATAATCCGAAACATGTTAAATAAAATCTTGAATTTCACGCAAAAATAATGTATTTCTTATTCTCCATTCTAATATATCAATCTATTCTCGATCAACTCTTTAAACTTCCATTTACCTTTCTCTCTCAAATCTCTCGCAATTCAGCGATAAGAAACTGGATAGAGATTTCAGTGTCAAACGGCAACATCCAACTTGTTATATTCCCGTGTTCCGCGTTAATCGAGTTATTCGGGCTATTTAAATACCTATCCCGAGAACATGGACCGAGGTGAATTTCGTCGCAGTCCGTGATCGTGTAACGTTAATCTAAAGGGTGAGAATGTCGACACGAAGAAACAATGGCGGTGACGATAAGAAGTGCTCGGTGACTGGATGAAGGGTTAGGGCGAAAAATATAGCGAGCAACCGCGTGGCCAGCACAGCTGCCAACAATTCCTTCCTTCGTGGAATTTCGCAACGCGAGTCGCCAAGTTGCGAATTATACTCGTTACCTTTGTCTCGCGTCTCTATTCGCGTGTCTCTGTTTCACCGTTGCCGGTACTGAAAACTTTGATTGGCGGTAACTAAAGAACCCGTTTAGGTTGTCGAGTAACCTACGTACAGAGGAATTTGTACAATGTTGCACCGTTGTACTTTATGAGCTCAACTCGGGCTTGTTTTCTAGTTAGATGATCATGTAGTCGAGGCAACTGTTACTGCGATTGACTGAAAGAGACATCTTGGTTTAGATATTTGTGAAACAGGTTTTACCGAAAGGTAATTCAAACTTATATTTTTATAGAAATTTGACGTATACCTCTGCGTGTTTCCTATTTCATCGCTCGTACATTTCACGTGTTAGAGCATTTCTTAAGAGTATTTCTACCAAGAGGTGTCAGAAGACACCTTTCAAATTTTATGTTAATATTATTTTCTAAGTTTAGTCATTTCTCCAGATTTAAATTTTTGACTTTTTGTACAACAGTTGTTAAATTAATTCAGTGATATCATTTTTCTCCAGTTCATCCTGGCTTTGAAAATGTGCATATGGTATACCTATTTCTACCATGAGGTGTCTTTTGACACTTTAAGGATTTCATAACAGTGTCTAATTTTAAACCGATTTACATATAAATATCAACACCATTTGCAGCATCATAGCAATTGTAATCTGATTAGGGAATCCCAATTTCAATTGTAACGGAAGATACTTTGATATTTGCTTGTTTTTCGCCATGTTGCATTTTACTGTGGATCATTGCAATGACCTGTTCTAAAAGAATTGAATAAATTCGTGAAAAATTTGAAAAATAGATTGTTGAAATTAGCATTACAGGTAAGTAAGCAGTAAAACTGTTTGTAATACTGATAATTATTTCTATTCCTTATATTTTTTTTACGAAAGAAACATAAATAACCTAACCAAAAAACCTAACCTTATTTATTTTTTTATTTCTAAAATTATTCTAAAGATGTCCCGAATTTCAAGGAAGAAGGAGTTATTGCAAAAATTAAATAACATAAGCGAAGAATGCTCTGAAATTGATGAAAGTTCACAATCTGAAAGTGAAGTTGAGTTGAACGATTCTTTCGAAAGTGTCCACGAATTCGATAGCGATTATGAAAATTACTCGTCAAGCAGACGAGAGATAGAAGAGGAAGATAATTTGAATACAAGCAGAGGACGAAAAAGAATGAGATTGTTGACGAATTAAGAAGGCGATAGTGAAGAAAGCAATGAACGGCAAAATATTGAAATTGCCGTCGATGGAACAGTTTGTAAAAAGATCATTACAATGTTTGATTATCTTTCTAATAAAAATAAAAAAATGAAGAAGGTAATATTTTTTAATTATCGTTCCCGTTATATTGCTCAAATTATCTATATTCAATTAATAATTTGAAATTCTAACAGTTTTGGCAATTATTTGCATTCAAACGCAAAGGTGTCGAAAGACACCTTTTGGTCGAAATAGGTATACACAAAATCGTGACAGAAATAATGTTAATATTTCAAATTTTGCTCCAACGAAGACCGATACTCGGGATTAAGAAATAATTAAGCCGTGCTGTAGATCTTAGTTAGGGATACACGTTCCTCGTATTTCAGGCAAACGTTTAATCGCGTTAGGCGTGTGCGAAGATCTTCAGGGACATAATTTGGATCCGACAAGATTTCTTGCAAGATTAAGGTGCAACTCAGTGAAAGGAGTCCCTAGCGTGAACGCTAGCGAAAAAGCGTCGAGTTCGCGTGTAGCGACTAACGACGTTAACACATAGCAAATGAGCCCGCTGGGAAACATTATCCAAACGAAGGGCTCGCCTTTTGGGAACGCAGCCGTATTGCTGTTTATTGCCACGAAAGGGACCATTATAGATTATCATTTCACCCGGACATCGAGAATTCCGTTTGTCCCGGAGTAATACGCAAGAATCGCGAAATAATTCGCCAGGATTTCACCGAATGAAACTTAACATAAATTTCTTAGAACTGTATTCGACAAAGTGAAACCTAAATTCCTGAAATTTGAATTTCTAAAGATATCTATTAGGTCGTCCCATAAATTCGTGCCAATTTTTACTTATACCATTTAAAATTATACGTCGAATAAACCTTTAAATATTAAGAAAATATTTAGTCGTACTTTTGTTCTACGACTTCTTCCTATTTCGTTGACGAAGACGTTAATCATCGATATAGTTTATAAAATGCGACGAAGAATGAAAATATCACCGTGGAACGAACTTATGGGACGACCTAATATTGGTTGTCCGGAAAGTTCGTGCCGATTTTTTAGGAAAATTAAAACGCAGCTCATTTAAATATTGGTATACATTCATTAAGTTATATAGGAACCATTCTGTTCCACAAATTTTCTCCATCTTTCATGCAGCTTGAGAATTCCGTCCTTCCAGAACCTCTCAGGTTTTTCGGCAAACAATTTGTCCAAATGGGTTTTTATCTCGACCAAAGAGTTGAAATTTTTTTCATTAAGGGAATTTTGTAATGATCGGAAAAGGTGGAAATCCGAAGGCGCAAGGTCTGGCGAATACGGTGGATGGGGTAAAACATCCACCAAAACATCCACAACCAAACTCCAACAATTTTTCCCGAGTTCTCAAAGACACACGAGGTCACGCATTGTCCTGATGAAACACGACGCCCTTCCGATTCGCAATTTCTGGACATTTTTGTTCAATTGATGTCTTCAATTTATCTAATTGAGAGCAATACTTTGCCGAATCTATTGTTTCATTATTTGGTAAAAGATCATAATATAGGATTCCTTTCCAGTCTCACCAAATACAGAGCATTATCTTCTTCGAATGAAGACCGGCTTTTGGGGTGACTAAAGGTGTTTCATTACGCTTTCTCCAGGACCTTTTACGCTGAACATTTTTATAAATTATCAATTTTTCACCCTTCATCCATAATTGCTTCAGAAATGGCGTCTCCTCGTTGCACTTGTGAAGCAGGTCGCAAATGGAGATGCGGTCCAACAGATTTTTCTCCGTTAAATCGTGCGGAACCCATACATCAAACCGGTTTACATAGCCAAGCTTCACAATATGATCGTGGATGGTTGATTTTGATTTATTTAGCATTCCTGCTAATTGACGTAATGTTGAGCGTGGGCTATTCTCGATTTCTGTTCTAATCATATCTTCGTCTGTGGTGGACGGCCTACCTGGACCTTCTTGATCTTCATGGTCGAAATTTCCAGCTTTAAACCGAGCAAACCACTTCCGCACTGTTCTTTCGGCTATAGCATCTTCGCCATAATCAGCGCATATATTATTTGCCGCTTGTGTGGCATTTTTGCCCTCTCGGAAAAAGAAAAGCATTAAATGCCTATAATGCACTTTATTTTCCACCATATTCTAAGGCGTACAAAACTGATAAAAATTAACGAATCGTAACCAAACTTTTTTCCAAATATGGCTGAAGTTACCTCTTTTAGAATATGTACACGTGTCACTTGTTTACAATAATTGTGATATATTCAGTCAGGTCTCTCACGCTGCCTACCGAAAATCGGTACGAACTTTCCGGACAACCCAATAAATGGTAAAAGTAAAAACCGGCATGAATTTATGGGACGACCTAATATAATTCGGACCGCAAAGGGTTAAAAAAAGCGACGAGTTTAGTTTAAAAACAATTGCAATATTAACAAACTTCATATAAGTTAATTAAATCTATCGATATTGTATAATTCGTGCAATTCACTATTCACGGGTCCCGTAAAACTAGTGTTAACGCGAAGAAAGCTAGAATATCGAAAAAATCATAAAATGGAATCTCGATTAATCGAAGTGTCACGGTATTAAAGATCGAATGAAATTCTAACTATTAGGTTGTCCCATAAATTCGTGCCGGTTTTTACTTGTACCATTTAAAATTATACGTCGAATAAACCTTTAAATATTAAGACAAAATTTCGTCGCCCTTTTGTTCTACAACTTCTTCCTATTATCATTGACAAGGATGTTAATCATCGATATAGTTTATAAAATGCGACGAAGAATGTTAATATCACCGTGGAACGAACTTCTGGGACGATCTAATATAATAAAATGCATCAATTTTTGAAGTGTTTTATTACCCGTTATTACAGCTTCTATACTCTTCACACAATATGTTAGCGAATCTTGCAATGTGCCATTGCATAAGCACACATGTTTCGAGAGATATCATACACTGAAGCAATATTAAAATATATTTTTTGTTCCATATTTGAGTTATGTTGTTTATCCTTAGCCATCTATACTGTTTTTAATTTTCTCACTCTATTACCTATACTTTTTGAATAACCATTAAAAAATAATTATTATAAACCTTTAATTTCGAATTTCGTATAAGCAATATGTGAAATCGCTGAACGAAATTGTTACCGTAAGATATAATTGATCGTGCAAATATTTTGCGCAAATAACCTAATATTCGACGGAGAACGCGATGCTGTTCGTTTCGAAATTTCCGCTCGTCAATTTCGATTAAAATTAAAAAACAGATATTCTACACAATTAACGAATTCCATCTAATTTCTCATAACCGAGAAGAGCAAACATGTCCGACCGTAAATTTCCATTCCAGAGATTTCAAACGAAACAACATCCCGATATTCCTCCCACTCCCATTCATAACAGCACTTTCAGTCCTCCAGGCCAACAAGAATATAAAACTTGCCGTAGCTGTCTATACTTATAAAAGAAGCAGCTAGACGGTCTTGATCCGCCATAAAAACTTCCAGGCTCTCGCGACAAGGATCCCTTTACATTTATATACAACGATGTTAAATAAAATTCCAAGTGCGCAGGGGTATCACATGTTTACCGACCGATATTATATTAGATCGTCCCATAAATTCGTGCCGGTTTTTACTTTTATCGTTTAATATTATACGTCGAATAAACCTTTAAATATTAAGGAGAAATTTACTCGCCTTTTTGATCTACCACTTCTTCCTATTTCGTTGACAAACACGTTAACAGGTTGAATGCCACGGCAATTTTAGCAGGATTGTCCGTGGTGACACAATGAATTTTCTATTTAGCGATACATATAATGTTGAAATATTATCTGCAATAGATAAGTTACAGCGTATAAACGTGTTTGGCATCTTAATTGCGACGCTGGAGTACGATTTCACGCGATCGTCAAATATCTCATATTGCTTCTTCGCGTTGTGGAGTAATAGTGTCACGATTTTATTATTTTCTAGAGTGTTAAACAATCAGGTAGCAAACAAGTCGTGAGATATTGTAAAGACTGTGCTGGTTCACCCGTTCTTTGTTTGGAATGTTTCAATACGACACATCGTAACGTGCGCGCATAATAAAAGTATATTGCATGTATAAATAAAACTATCTTCAGATGTTTTATACTGCATTCATTTCTTCACACCACTACATCAACGATGATAATCATACAAAATTATAAGTATTGTCATTTGTCTAAATTTTTTATTTTTGTTTTCAATCTGGGCACGCCGGTCACCGGTGACCCCTATGGTGTCACAGACAAGTTAAGTGCCGGTCACCAGTGACCCCCGTGGCATTCAACCTGTTAATCATCGATATAGTTTATAAAATGCGAAGAAGAATGTATTAGATTGGTGCACATGAAATGTCGGATTTTTTTACATGCGAACATTTGTCTTCCTATTTTCGTTATACTTTTGGTTTTGGCATAACCTCGTTTATAGTCGTACTGTCTATTGCCAGAGTCACATTTTAACAAAGGAGATTTTCTCGAAAGTGTTCCCTTTTGTTATTTTATTTGAATTTTATACCGATATGAATCTAAACGATATTCGTATAATTTTTTGTACGAGTATAAACTTGGTAATAATGCTGCAAAAGCTGCACGCGACATAAACCAAGCGTTTGGGGAGAATACAGTTAATGATTGAAAAGTGCGGCGTTGGTTTGAAAAATTTAGGTCCGGTGATTTTTCACTACAAAATGATTCGCGTGGCAGACCCAAAACGTATGTGAAAAATGATGATCCGAAAGCATTGGTAGAAGCGGATCCAACTGTATCCACGAGGGAACAGGCTACAAGGATGAAAATTAACCGTACAACAATATTGCGACATCTTTCTGAAATTGACAAGGTGAAGAAAATGGATAAGTGGGTACCGCACGAACTAACTGAGCGAAATAAGCTGGATCGGTTGAACGTATGCTCATCGTTACAATCCCGATTTCATCGAGAGCCATTGAAATATGAAGTTTTGCAGCACCCAACATAATCACAGGATCTCTCGCCAACCGACTTTCATTTTTTCAAACATTTAGAACTGTTTTTACGAGTTAAACGGTATGAAAATGAAGACAGTTTGAAAAATTCGATATCAGAGTTTATTGATTCTAAAGATCAGAATTTTTTAACACAGGCATCTATGCTTTAAAGTCTCGATCGGAAAAGTGTATTGAAGCGAATAGAGCATATTTTGATTGAATAAACAGCTTTTGAATAAAGATATGCAGTTTTATATATTCTCTTAAAAATCCGACATTTCGTATGCACCAACCTAATAAATATCACCGCGGAACGAACTTATGGGACGACCTAATACTAGTTACATGTTAGCTAATGAATTATATAAACTAAAATGTCATTTGAATGGAACGATACTAACTAACAGAAAAGAATTGCCAGATGCAATAAAAAAACGAGAACTTCCAATGGGAAACTCTATGGTACCGTATCGTAAAAAAAATATAATTTTGGCTTGGAAGGATAAGAGGATCGTTACACTATTGACCAATTATCACAATGCAGATATAAGTACCGTTGAAGGAATACTTCGGCATGGTGTCCAAACTTTAGTTTCAAAACCCAATGCTATCACAAATTACACTCAATTCATGGGTGGATCTGGATCTCGTGGATCTCGTAGATTAGTATTGTTCGACGTACTATTTTATGAGGAAGTCCATAAGTGCTATCGCAAATTGTTCTTTTGGAGATTGGAAATATGGAAATATTAATATTAATATTAATATTAATTTGGAAATATTAATTCTGTACAAACAGGTAAAAAGGCAGAGAAACGAACGGCCGCTTACACATTTACAGTTTCGAAAAAATTTGGTAAATAAATGCAGGAATGGGATGAATGCAGCCCTGAACGAATGTCAGGAGTAGATGCAACCCAGAGAAGTGATCGCGTGCAAGAGGCCCGAGTGTTTGAAATATTTATGAGTGGGACGGATGCAATTCAAGAAAGGCGGCCGGTATTGTCAAATCGTAAGGGTGTTGTTTTCCACCATGATAATACAAAGCCCCACGCGTCTTTTGTCACTCATTAAAAATTATTGGAATTGGGTTGGGACGTTTTGTCATATTCACCATATAGCCCTAATCTTGCGCTTTCAGATTACCATTTGCTTCGTTCCATGCAGAACTCCTTAAATGGTAAAATTTTTAATAACGCTGATGATATCATATCACGTTTAATTCAGTTTTTTGATAGCAAAGATCAGAAATTTTACGAACGTGGAATTTTGACACTGTCAGAACGATGGCAAAAGGTCATCGACAAGAACTGACAGTATCTAATTGAATAAACTTATATTTTTAAACAAAAATTTGGAATTTTCCTTCTTATTTGAAATTCGCAATCGCTTAGTTGCCAACCGAATAATTGCACGGAAAAATAATAGCTCCGAAATACGCTTTGGGAGTGGAACAGTGTCCGATAAAAGACACGAAGAAATTTAGACTGAAGCAAATTTTTGGTTCACGATTTTAAAGCCTTCTACGTTAGCGGATTAATTTTCCGCTAATTTCGTGTCGTAGAGAAACCTTTTCGTCTGGTATTTTTTCACCTGGAAAGGAGAGAATGGAGTGATATAACAAACTGCACGCGTACAGTTTCACACTGCCAGAACGATGGCAAAAGGTCATCGACAAGAACGGACAGTATCTAATTGAGTAAAGTTATATTTTAAACAGAAATTTTGAATTTTCTTCTCACTTGAAACCCGCAATCACTTAGTTGCCAACCCAATAGAAGCATATGGTTGAACTGCATGCATCAACGCAATGCCTGAATATCACGTACAGTTGTTCCTTGGTGATGATTTGTTTGAATTTTAGCAACAGAAACAAACAGACATCGCCCTCAAGTTGCAAGCAAATGTAAAGAATATAAAACTGGTAAAATGGGTTGACGTGACTGTGAAAGAGATGAAAAAGTTTCTGAGGTTAATTATCTGAATGGGACAAGTACGAAAACACGATATATATGTAGGAATGGGATGAATGCGGCCCTGAACGAATATCAGGAGTGGATGGAACCCAGAGTATATGGAAGTGATCGCGTGTAAGAGGCCCGAGTGTTTGAAATATATATCAGAGGGACGGATGCTAGAAATATGTGAAAGTTTGGGGATGCGTCCTGAGTGTTCCAAGTACCTGGCCCACCCAAGGCCCAGGCTGCATAGGAAATGCGTGAGTGAGAAAGAGCGCTTGTGTGTGAAAGAAGACAGAATGAAAGGTTTATATAACAGTGTAGGCACTAGGAGAAGTCAGTTTTTTAAAACTGTTCTAGCGAGGTAAGCCAGCGACGTAAGAATAAGTCGAAGCATCTAGTCAGTGACCTAATACAATTGATTATTTTAACCCTCTATGGGCCGAATTTTTATTTTAACTCCAAAAAAATTGTGGAAACGAAAAATCAGAAATTATAAACCTATATATGCAAATGAAAACAAATTTTTGCGTTTAAACAATTTTATTGCGATATATTCACTATGTGACTTTCAAGTCACACCGGCCTATAAAGTTTGCTTTGGGGTCATTAGGGCAATCTCCTTTCCAAGGACGATAGCAACAATTATTATTCATCTGTGATAGTGGTTGCCAAACAATTTTTTGTGGTCCTGCATCTTCCTCATCTAACGAGGATTGAGTACTAAATTCGTCGTTGCTATCAATGACATTTATCCGTCGTCGGGGAAATACTACCACATCTTCATCGGACTCAGAATCTAATAAAGAATCATCGGAACTATCACCTCTAATGCGTCTAATTCTAATTCCTCGGTTATTTCTATTGGATTTTATATTCATCTTTGGGTATGTGATGTATAAATCTGAAAACGGGAGAATGCACAAGCTTTATCCTAAATGTACCGAAATCTGCCACAATAGCCCACTGTAACCTCAATGTTACAAAACTGTATCATCAAAAACAGTAACAAATTGAAAATTGAAATGTAAACAAATAGGTTGTTATCGATATACTAACCCAGAGTTATTATGTCCACTATTTTTAGTTTGGTAATCACTGACAAAAGCACAAATAATATCAATTGGATCAAATGGTTTCGCGTAGTTTCACTGCCGACAGTTTGCACAGCATTTATTTTGTTATTTCAGGTTGATGAGCCTAGCAATGGTCATGAATACTAGTATTGGTTTGGGCACGGGTCCTGAGTGTTGCATGTACGTGGCCCAACCAAGGCCCAGGCTACATAGGAAATGCGAGAGTGAGAAAGAGCGCCTGCGTGTGAAAGAAGACAGAACGAAAGGGATATATAACAGTGTAGACAGTAGTAGAACTCAGTTTTAAGTTTTTTCCTTTAACTCTTCAAGGCACGGTGGGATTAAAAGTGTCCCACCATCTTGATGTATTTCACGGCATGGTGGGACATTTTTAGTCTCACCTCGAAATCTTGTGGTAGCTGCATCTGCATAGGTTTACATTTTGCCTTATTTACGCAAAGCAGTTGGAAATATCTTCTAACAATGTTACAAATGTATTCCTTGTGCTGGCAACATTCAACACGCAATTACCGGTTGACCAATTCTTATAAACGGAAGGTTTATTGCACTAACATTGTTTTCTTAGTTTCATGTAAAAAATCGTAGAGGTAAGTTAATTTTTATAAAAATTAGTCCTTTATAAAGGAGTAACGAGTTTTATAATAAAAATCAATGGTTAAATTTGTTTGCAAATGATGAAAGTATGGTGGGATTTTATCTGTCCCACCATGCAACTTGTGGAATAACACGATAAAACAATTTTTTTTTATTGTTTACGTTGAATATTCTTAAAACTATAAATTCGAATGTGATTTGAATATAGTGTAGGTAATTTTTTACCCTTCAGCTTCAAAATGAACAAAACAAAGCGCTCAAGTACTTCTTCGAAAATTTCTAACCTAAAACTGCATCGTGGCAAAAATGAAGTTGGCGCGCTATCAGAAGAAATAACTGAAAAAAACCTAACGTTTCATTAGAAATAAGACAGCGGGATTCAAAACATTTACCAGAACGTTTGACTCGTAAACGATGTGCACTTTGTAGTACAAAAAAAAAGGAAGTTCGAACACTCTGGTCTTGTACTGTGTGCAAAGTGCCCCTATGCTTAGGAAAAAATATGTGTTTTAACAGGTACCATTCATAAATCTATGTAGTACGGTGGGACTATTTAAGTCGCACCCAATACGAACAAATTAAATTAACTATTACTATTTTGTTATATTTTTACACGATGTTATACCTTTATTAATAAAAATATACCAATTTTGTTTCATTTAAAACTCGATAAAATTCTTCTGCAACATAGGTCTATTTTTCAGCTGAAATCCTGTGCTTCAAAGAGTTATGCAGTCCTAGTGAGGTAGGATAAGCATCTAGACATCTATCTATCTATCATAACCACACTTCTTTCGTAATTTTTCAGATTGCTCAAATAGCATAAGTTATACATTGTAATTTTGAAATGAATAAAGATATATACCCATTCCACCTGCTCCTCTCGTTTCCCTTTCCCTCCTATTTATTTATTTATTTAATTACTATTTATTTATTATAGTCAGACCTCCTCGACCCCTTTCCCCGAACCACTTTATAGTTTTTTTCATGCATTTCTATACGTAGGCTAACTTGCAAATTAACATAAGATAGATCTTAAGTAGATATGAGCTGTTTATTTTGAAAGTGGACTAACTCCATTTGTCAATTTTTTCGGTTGCCATGGTTACATGTACAAGTCTATGTTATTTATCAGTAAAGCATTTCAGGTTGCTTATATTCCGAGCAAATACGATAATTCTTGACACATAAGTTTTCAGAGTTAGTTCAACAATTGAACCGTGTAGTTTGAAAGTGGCCTAACTCCATTTATACTTAAATCAAGATATTTACTATCGATAATATCTGGAGGCAGTGATGAAGGTAATTTTAAATAATTAGTATTTAACAAGTTAACCTCAGTTTTTGGACAATTGCGTTACTTGAATAAACAGTACGTTTAATTAATATAAAACTTAAAATTTAATATTAAATTTTAGAAATTATTTTACCCATGGGGAAGAACAGAACAAGACCTTTTAAATGAGAAAGAAAATTTTAAAGTCCTGAATTTATTACCACGTCGAGGTAGACCAAGAAAGTTTGAAAATATTGTATTGACATAACTGTATAAAAATATCAGACAAATTACAACAGCAATATTCAAGGACATAATTGACCTATTACGATATATACCGCCGGAACATCATGATTTCTTCAAATTCCTTTCACACGCACAAAATGTAGATGAATAGTAAATTGTTTTGTAATAAACTTATATTTGTAATTTTGTACGTTATGTAGTTAAAAAATGTTTCGAATCGCATAAATTATGTTTCCGAAGTGTTTCAAAGATATGTAAAATAAATCGAGTATTGTTTCTTTCAATTTGAAGCATCTTAAATTATATTGAATGGATTTGGGCACCTACAAATTTTATAATGAATCTGGTTGTTAATTTTGAAAATGGCCTAACTCCATTCTTGATAAGAAAACGCATATTATTCACTTAATAATTGCCACTATTTTAATAGGAACTATAAATTTAGCACCCTTAGATACACTTAAGCAGTATGACTCATTAGTACCCTATACGTATATTTTAAAATTCTTTGAAACGCAAACC
>NW_027471189.1:0-28174 GCF_051020765.1 Lasioglossum baleicum
GCTTGACCTTGACTCGCCCTCGCGTCAGCGCCAAGGGTGGGTGTCTAGCCGCATCGACCGAACACATCCCCGCTTTCCAGCCGCGCCGTTTCCACGACCCACGAATTTTCGACGCTCCTCTTTCCGCCTCCCTCGCCTCCCCCCCTTCTTCATCTTCCATGCGAAACTTCCGAGCTTATCCGCGCCGATACATCCGCTCCAGTTTTCCTTGCTCCTACAGCTCGCTTTGGGTTCTCGAGTTAGGGAACCGACGGACCTGGTCGCGATCGTTTCGACGGTCACGATCCGCGTCGGAGGACTTAAGAAACGTGCCGTACCGATTATTAGCGGCCACGAGCTGGCATTCTCCGCGATCCGAGCCAATCGAGATTCGCTAATTGCGTAAGGACGAAACTATCGAAGCCCGATAGTTAGATGGAGGATCGAAAGACTGCGGCGGGATCGACATTCTGTGGACGGTTTTCTTTGCCCGTTTTAGATGGTTTTACCAAACTACTGGCAGTTTTCGGCGGTAGGTGTCTTAACGAGACGATGGGTTAGAATTAGAATAGTTGTCCACGAGTAAGGCATTCCCCGATCTTTCCAGTGTAAATCTCGTGGTTCCAGCGAAGGCTGGAAATTGAATTTACGTAACGTCTATCGCCTCGAAACACGATTTTGGCGAAAGTCTAGGTAATTGCGAAATAATTCGATATCGGGATCGTGGGGTTTATCGTGGCGAAACAACGACAACGTATCGTCGAATGTTCTACGAAATTATATGCCATTGTAATTCTTATTAGTCATCGAGCATGCGAGTATCCAAGAGGGTAAGCGACCAAGGTCCGATCCCCCAACAGACCACAATTCTTGTCCGTGTTTTACACACGAGGGATCATTTTTATTAAACGATAAACGGTTCCTGCGATTCTGAATAAACCTAAAATTAAGGAAACGCTTCTTTCCGAAAAGGTTTTCGGAAAGAAAGCGAAAATTTGTATATTCACCGATACTTTTTCGTTCTTTTTTCTTAGAAATCAGTCACAGCTGTACTCGTCTCAACGGGAATCCCGTTGTGTCTTTTATTTCGGATGACAGAGAGAAATAGAGAGAGAGAGAGAGAGAGAACAACGACTCCTAACGCTGCAATCTTCGATCTTTCTCGACGAAAAATGCAACACGCGTAGTCCAAGACTGCGCATACAACCCCTATCGATTACAAAACGGACAGTCTGGACGGTTCGACGGTTCGACGGAATAATTTTTCCACTCCCCTTGAGACTTTTACTATCGCACATTCCCCGCTCGCGGTTTAATCGGATCGATTGTTCGTTCGACCGTTCGGCAATTGGACACGGAGACAGGAGAGCAGCGATGACAAGGGAGTCGCGGGAACGGTGGAAAGGAGCGGATCGTTCGGCGATAAATCTCGGTGGAAAGAGGCGAAGATGGTGGCGAGGACACGCAACCGCGGTCAGCTCGTAGGATATGCAAAGCGACGGTTGCATCTGGTCGGTGTTCCGCTTTCCTCACTTCCTCGGCGTCGGTGTCGAAAGCACGGCGTCGAGAGGGCAGAGAAGGCGCGCGCGGGCCGATCGGCCGGGCCGGATCGGGCCGGAGCGATTCCGGCGCGCGTGCACGCACACGCGCACGCGCAGTACGTAAGGTCAGCGTTTGCCCGGGCCACGCAACTTTCTCGCCGCGTACACGCACGCGCGCACGCGCGTACGTCCATTGCGTAACGGTAACGACTCTCTCTTTCTATGTGACATCACGCGCGCGCTCCGCCAATATGCCGGCGACAAAGCTGCCCGCGCGACCGATTTCCATCCGTCCGCCACTCTCGGTTTCGCTCGGAATTCCGATCGAACCGGCTTTAATTAACCGCCGACACCGGCCGACGTAATACCGCCGAAATTTATTCGCCTCCGACAACTCTTTCTCTTCCCCCTCTCCTACCGATCTTTCCAACGGAGAACACCTCGCGTCGGATTTGCGTCATCGCGCGTCCACGAATCCACGAATCCACCAACTCCGATTAGGTTAGACCACGCTCCACGGAGATCGTAGATCCATAGATCGGAGGAATTTCGCGGGACTGGCGGTTTTCCAGCCGGATCGAGCTCGAGGATAGACCCGAGCCACGAGTAGCGGCTGACATTTGACGATGGCTCGTATCGGAATCCGTCGATGACCCGGATAGTTCGATAGCTGCGGGTACCGACTCTCGCGCGACCTCTTCGCAACTCTGCGAAGGATCGGGAGACTAAGGATAGACCGAGGAGAGCTGGAAGAAGGAGCGTGGCGAAAAGTCAGACCACCCTAACCCTCGGCGCGACGTTTCGTCACGCTGGATCCTTGACACGAAGACACGAGATCCGTGGTAGGAACGAGTTCTCCCACGAGAACCGCATATTTTCCACCCTTCGCCGAGGTTTCCTCGGATCGCGTGGCCGACGGAGATCGAGGGATCGCGGACACCTGCGCGTCGGGTGTCGATCGCTCAGAGACAGAGGGATATCTCCGGACAGAGGCGAAGAAATTACGGCCGTGAAACGCAGGTAGGATCGCAGGTGCAGCTGCGCGCAGCTGCTTGAAATCACTGCTCGAAACCGGCCCCGCCGCGATTCACCCATTTTCCCCGATTCCGCGAACGGGTTAATCGCCCGGTAGATCTCTCCTCTCCTCTCTCCGTCGTGGCTTCTTTGAATCTCGCGCGCCAGCCCAAGCGGAGAGACCTCGGCCGCTTCCGCGCGGATAACGCGCGAAATCGCGCTAACCGTCCGAGTCGTTTCGGCCCACCCGAAACGCCTACAAATTCCAGCCGAAGTAGAGAGAGAGAGAGAGAGGAAGAAGAGAGCGCAAAGAGAAAAAGGGGTCTCTTTATCCGCGGTATTCCCAAAGGTGGCGTTCGCGGCGACGCGATGCAATCGCTCGGCGAACAGAACCTTTGATTCGTCGCGGTTCGTTATTGGCCGCGTTACGTAATTCCGGCGCAGACTTTCTCGCTTGGATCGGAGCCTCGATCGAGGGCCGCCGCGTTGAAAAACGTCGCCGATCGATGCCCGAGCAAATTGCCGGCAATTAAGCGTCCCGCGCGACTCCTCGGCGTCTCCGGCGATCGAGCCGCGAGTATCGCCGATCGAGATCCACTCCGGCCAAATCCCGGCCCCTGTCGCTTCTCTTTCCTCTCGCGTGACAACTCGCCGTGTCATTTACAGCTGGGCTCGGTGCCGCTTCGATTCCGTGCCAACCGCCGAGCACGCGATCCCCAGCTCCAGACTCCTACGCTTCCGCTCCACCAATTTCCCTTATCGATCGCGACCTCGGTCGATCCTCGCCGGCTCTCGATTTCTGTTCACTCGAAATCCCCGCTCGACCTCCACGCGACCAACGCTTTTTTCTCCGTTACGAGAGAAATTTGCGAAATTGCCAAATAATGAGTCATTTTGAAAATTACTATCCGCCTGCAGTCGTAGAACAACGCTCGAATATCGCAGCTCGAAAATCCACTTCCTTTTCCGAAAAGGAATTTTTACCGTTCGATTTCATACGATCGCAAATTAGTCGAGTTAATTCGCGGCGCGTACCAGGGAGAAAGAGAGAAGAAGAGAGAGGGAGGGGGTGGGGGGGGGGACGGTTGTCCGTGTAACCTCGTGCACCGCGAATTGCCAAAGCCGGAAATTTCGATACCGGAAACGACGCGCCAGCCGCGCGGCGAGGAACGGCGAGGAGCGGCGAGGAGAGGCGCGCCTCGACGCTGTGCATGTGCGCGACCCACTTCCTCCGTCGAAACCGAGAGTGCTTCTGTCCGTCCGTGTGCACGCCGCACCGCGAGTGGGTGTTTCGCGTAAAGAGCCCGGCCGTTATCGCGCCGAGGAACCATCCACCACACCGACCGATAAACCGATTTTCCTCCAACTTCCGAGTTAACTTTCTAACTCGACGAATGGATTTTTCCAAAGCAAACGGAAGCCTCGTTTCGGACGGTTACGTTTTCCACCCTAGAGAGTCGACGATGCTCGTACGCGAGCGGAACGCAAGCACGGTGGAAAAATCGGCGTTGGAGCGGAATGGAAGGGAAAGGAAGGGAAGGGAAGGGAAGGGAAGGGAAGGGAAGGGAAGGGAAAGGAAGCGGAGCGAGAAAGAGAAAGAGATAAGAGGGAAGCGGGAAAAAGATATAGAAAGGAGCGTGACAAGCGATCGAGTGGCCAAGAGAGCTAGCAGCGGCTGGAGAGTGGAAACGGGCACACGAGAGATCGGCGAGAGCTCGCGGCTCGGAACGAAAGGGAATTTCACGCGGAAACGCGTTGCCGCGGCGAGATCGGTTTCCACGTGGAAACGAATTCCGGGCAAATCGGCTGTCGGGCCAGGTGCGTGGGCTGTGGCCGATCGCTTTGTAATTCGAGTTACTCGATTCGAAAGGCTGGCGAACGAGGAGGGAAATGTGGGTCAGCGTGGTGTGCTGCAACCTCCATAAGGGAGGAACACACGCGGCCCGTATCGAAACATCATCGGGTTCCATTCAACCGGGAAACACGAGCGGCCACCCCTCTTTGCTTTGCAGCCTTGAAAACGCTCGGTCGCCGAGGGATTCGCGACCTACCTACGCACCCTCTTCTACCTTCCCACCGTTTCTCTCTTTCCTCCTTCTCGAGAAAGAGGAAACCACTGCGCCGCAACCGTCCCTGACCTATTTCCAACGGCTGAATGGTCTCTCCTCCTCGGAGCAGCAGCCGCGCACGCTTCTTCGGCCGCCATTGTGCTCTAACGACGGGATCGCCCCGACACGCACACGCCCACTTCCTTCGTCGACCTCGCGGAGAGAAGGTTGCCGAGGAAAAAACACGGCAATGCCAACCAGACCGGCGAGATTTCGAGAAACCACCGACCACCGCGAGAGATTCGGCCCAACTGCCCGGTAGCCGCCGCCAGTCACCTCCGTCGTACCCCGACGCGACCACGGCAGGATCACGGACGATCCCGAGGATCCTCGGAAACGTCGCGGACCCGGCGGGACGAGGAGAAAGCGGCGCGGGAGAAAGCGGGAGACTACGGGGTCGGTTTCTCAGGGAAAATTCCTTTCTCACGCGGAGGGTGGATGGATGGCTGGACGAGTCGTTAACCGGTGTCGGATCAGCGTGTCCCGTTAAAAGTCCGTGAAAAGAAACTGGGTTATTCACCGGGATCGTCGTTTCGTAGGTGTAACGGTACGCGCGGCTAGGGCCCAGGTAGAGGAGAGAAGGTTACATCGGGGATGACGATGCTCCGGCCCAGATGCTCTCTGCTTCGGATGCTTCCGAGCGTTATCTCTCGGGGTTTCCTCGGAGGACGGGCGATCGAGAGAGAGAGAGAGACTCGTGGATGCGGTGGTTGGTGTACCTGGCAGGTAGACGGACCGAACGGTCGGGCGAGCGGAGAAAGCGAGAGACGCGGTTTCACCTGGAAAACCCTTCCGGCTGGACGAGAGAGGACGAGGGGAGGTGAAAAGGGGAGAAAAGGCACGAAGGACTGGGTTATCGGTTGGCGTTAACGATCCGGTTGGCTTCTCGGGAGCAGCGACGGGCCGCCGTTAAAGGCGCGTTGCGCAACCTAATGGCGAAGAATCTAATTTCTTAATTGCGTAACGCGATTTAAAGGAATACGTGTGTCGAGCTGGAATTTCGTGGACTTTCTTTTCACCGGCCCCACTCCGAGGATCGGTCGGTCGGTCGGTCGGCCGGTCAGGCCAAGTGTCGGGAACCCCCGTGTGGCCGTAACGTAACGTCGCCGAGACGAGGAAGCCGGGCGCCCGTACAGGCCGAGGGGAGGAAAGAAAGGGGGAAGAGGCGCGGAGAAAGCGTCGCGACGATTGGCGGAAAAGGTCAGTGGCCACCGGTTGGCGAATCCGTCGCGGGTCGAGGTCCGCGCGAGCGCGAGCGTCGCTGGTTGGCGTTAATTCCTCGACGCCCGAGCGTCGCGGTGTCGCGGGGCAGCGCGGGGAAAGGTGTCAAGGACGACGGTGGCCAGGAACAACGATTACGACCGCGAGGAGGACCGCGTGGACGTCGGCATCATTGGCCAGGAGAAACGGCGGATTCTGCTGGCGATTTGATTAGAAAATGGTACTCTGGTTTCGCCGGTGCTCCGGCTATTGTGTAACCAGAGCTCTGGGCTCTCTGGTAACGAGTCTCTGGACGCACGCACCGCGACGTTCGCTCGCGTTCTCCGTTCTGTTCTGGCCGTTACGTAACCCCGAGTGCCGTAGTAGCACTGTCCGCGAGATGATATAATAACGGCGCACACGCGGCCCTCTACGCGTCCGTACGTGTGCCTGGCGTAACGGATGGTCAACTGCTAAATTATCGGTCATTATACTTAGCTTCAATTTTTCGGATCGCGCTTGCTCGCTGTTCGCTCGGTCGGCTTATCGGCGGCGCGCGCGCGGAGAGACGAGTTCGACCGGCACTCGATACCGCGCGGACCTTATCGACGCTCCTCTTTCCATTGTGCCTCAACGATTTTCGTTCGGATTTCCACCGCGCGTGTCTTTTACCGGGAAACCGTCCGCGCGATAATGGCCGGGTAATTACGACGAAGGATGGCCGGCGGTGTTTTCAGGAACGCCGCTGCCACGGGGATAAATACGCGGACTTGGCGGTATCGCGTTCCACTTGAAAATCAGTCGAAGCCACTTGACCCTTTTCTCCCTTTTCCCTACCACCTTGCTCGAGGCCGTGGCTTAATCGTCGCGCGATCGCGGCCGAGTCGGCCCCGACGGGAAAGAAATAGGAAAAATAGCAGGAACCCGATTACGCGATTTCGCCGTTGCCCACGCGGCTTCTGCCGGCGAGCAGCGCGGACGCGAGAGCAGAGGGGCACGCTCTACACCTCGTTGCTATAATAGTCTAGGTAGCTCTAGCGTAGGCTCGCCTAGCCCACAACACGCTTTACTATGTAGGTCAGGGCTGGTGCATTCAACGAGCGCGCTGCTCTTCCTCTATGCACCGTTCGCGTACCTATAGCGAGCGATCGAGCCCGCCTCTCCTCTCCTCTCCTCTCCTCTCCTCTCCTCTCCACTCCGCGCTTCGCCAAGCCGTCGCGTTCCTTTCCTTCGCTTCACCGCGCATCTAGCGGGTGTTTCGTTTCATTCCGCTACCGCCACCCAAACTCTGCGCCTTCCGTTCGCTTCGATTCCATCGGTAGAGTAGAAATATTTACGCGCGTAACGTTATCGCGAGCAGGCATCGAGGTACGTTTCGAGAGTGAATGAAAGCGAGTTGGTTCGCGGTCTATTTAAAGGTGGTTAATTGGGACAGCGAGGCGGTACAGCGCCTGCTATCGCCACGGTCACCGATCGTCGCACAATGCGTCCGTTGCTCGTGAAAATTTACGCGTCCAATCGTAATACCAGATGCGGCGGTTATAAATATCGAGATTAGACGCCTGCGGGGTCGTTCGACGCGACAACCGCCCAATAATTATTATTTCGCCAGCTCGCGAAACCGACCACGCGCGATACCCGAGTGTAGTCTCGGTTTTTCCTTCCGCGAAATTTCCTAAGCGGCTCCGCGATCCTTATCGGCGGCTAATCGAAACGGGGGAATCGGCGCAGCTCCGCGGAGAAACGATCAGCGAAACGCGAGCTTCCCGCGGAGATCGGGATTAATAACGCGGTTACGATGGCTAATTAATCGCTCAGCTTCCGAGTGATTCTTCCAGGGCCGCCGGTGGTATCGCAGTCACGTTCGTAATTAATGCGCCCCTTGTGCGAGATATCGATCGCTCTACAGGGTGTCCCTTTGAAGCGGCGATGGTACCGATAGCGCCGGTAATTGCCCCGCTTCCACGTATACGCGCGCTGGCATATAACGCGAACGCCGGCCGAACACGGGGTGTCCGATCTTTCGAGATCTCGCCTCTCCGATGCGAACGCGTCTCTCTGGTCGTCGGCCGTGAAACGAACCGACCCGAACTTGTCCGAGAGCAGCCGAACGTAGCCGAGAACGGCCGAACGCCCAGCGCGCGTACCGTCCGCTATATCGATCACGGATCCAATATTTATTCTCGATATGCAACGGCGGGTGTCGCGTTTCCATAAGCAGGGTTCTTAGCGACGTGGATAAAAAGAATCGCGGCCACGCAAACGATCGAACCGACGCGTTGATAACCTGCCCCGCGATGCAAATGACCCATCGTCCCCCTTCGGTCAATTCGGCCGCCGCAGTGGACGCACGCCGCGTAAAAACCGCCAACGATCGTGTCAAGGTGAGGTCGATTACTCCTCGAGAAAGAGCCGTTTAACCGGCGCATCTCTCGCCACGGTCCACGTTCCCGACACCGTGCCACTTTTCCCTACGATTCTCGCGACGCCAGCGCCGCCGTCCGGTTGATCGCGATCCGGGGGAGTCGATTAGCCGGAACCATCGTCGCCGTCCGTTTCCTTATGGTCCCCCACCACTCGTGGAGCGTCGAATTTCGTTAATTCCCGACCTCGTACGGATTGTAACCTTGCCAACGCGACATCTGTCCTATTGTTCGCGTGACTCGAGCTACGCGTACGATTTTAAACCCAGAGTCGGTTCGGGGTGATCCAGTTTCTGGCGTCGGGACGGCCGCGACGCGATCGTCCACCGACCGCAACCCCCGCCGTCCTCGAGATCGGAATTTCGCG
This sequence comes from Lasioglossum baleicum, assembly GCF_051020765.1. Classification (NCBI taxonomy): domain Eukaryota; kingdom Metazoa; phylum Arthropoda; class Insecta; order Hymenoptera; family Halictidae; genus Lasioglossum; species Lasioglossum baleicum. The sequence goes on from NW_027471189.1 coordinate 8,633, forward strand.
GACGAGAACCGATCGCGGCGCGCTCCGATCGTTTTCATCGTCGCATATTTTTCCTCTATTTTTACAAAGGATCACGCTCCACTTTCATTAACCGACATACGTGCCAAGTGTCAAGCGTCCCTGCAATTGGGACACCCGGTAGACGAAGGTAAGCGTCTCCGTGCCAACGTTCCAATAACCACCCAAGAGCACAAGGACAGTCTACCCCAGTTTTCCTATTGCGACCGCCTACGGCACGTCCTTCACCCCCTCTCCTCACTCTCTCTCTCTCTCTCTCTCTCTCTCTTGCTCTCTCTGTTCTGCTCGCTCGCTCTTGGTCGACTCTCTTCCGGGCCGATCGGCGTGGAAAATGCCGCGGGAAATCGATCTCGACCGGACGGAGAGGAAATTCGTGAGGCGTGAGACCACGCGGCGCGGATAAAAGGGTGGACCCGGTGGAAAGGCCGGCGCGGCCAGAGAGAGGGTGATCATCCCCTTCGTCAAAGACGGACCAAGAAACCGCGTTCGTTTCAAGGAGGAAAAAAAAAATATACACGGGGATCGGTGCTCGCTCGTGTGTCGAGAGCTATCCGGCGTGCTTTCTTTTAGCCGGTAGACGAGCTATAAAAAAAAAAAGTTTCACGCCGATCGAGAGCGGGAAAAGTCGGCTGACGCGAGTGGGGAGCTCGCGGGAAAGTGATTTCGCGCCTTCCAACATCCTCCTCCTCGTCGTCCTCGATCCACCACCGATCTCTCGAATCGATATTCCCGCGCGCGTTATCGTAATCGAGTCACGAGGGTCTATCTCTCGGTTAGATTACGTTATTTGCTTCTCGATTATGCGATCTCTCCGCGACGGAATGCCGACTCTGGTTGTTGTTGTTTACGCGTACCTGATAAGGATCGCGGAGCGATAGGATCGGCAGAGGAGGAGAATCTCGGCGTAATCGCGCCGCTCGCATGACCATCGCGGCCGAAAGCTACTCGGCGCGCTTCTTCCCTCGGTTTATCGTTTTATCGAGATCGATGGAATGTAGGTCAGTTTCGAAAACGACGCCAAACGACGCGGCGTTCGATCGGTATCGAGCCGATCTAGCCTCGGTCGGCTTCCACCGCGAACTTTGCCGGGTTCCTTCGGTTCCCTGTGGCCCGGGATAAGGATCTCGGTGGCCGCGAGTCCCTCGCGAGGCTCTCCGGGGCCCAAGGGCGGGAGAGAGAGAGAGAGAGAGAGAGAGAGAAGAGTCCGAGGACGAGAAGGGGAGGGAATAATTTCTAGAAGCATCGAGGAGCTCGCATGGTCGCGCGCGTCGTTCCATTAATTCAACTTTCTATCAGCGGCTCTGGCCGAGGGAGAAAATTTTCCTAGCGACGCTCGTGAACCGTGAAAGTCGGGCCAATTAGTTTCGCGGTAAAATTCGCTCGCGACGGAATCCGCGGCGGCGATAAACGCGGCGACGGAGGAGGAGGAGGAGGAGGAGGAGGCGGTGTTGGAAGCGTCGGAGGAGGGAAAGAAGAGAGGAGAGATGCGAGGCTAGGACTCGCGTGGAGAGGAGAGAAAAGGAGGGAAAGGTGTCGCCGCGTTGGCGGAACGCCTAGGCAGAGGAGCACGAAGGAGGGTAACCGCAGACAGGAAGTTAGTCCTTCCTTCCTCGCCGGGCCAATATCCTGAATTACAATGAGCCGGCGCGTTTCCTCGAAGCGTCGCAGGCTATTTAAATACAGCCACCGCCGGTTTCCATATATCGCCTCGATTGTCCCCTCGGCAACAGCGTCGCGCGGAAGCAGGCCGACCTCTTCTCTTCTCTTATCGTCGTTCCGACAAACTTCCATCCAGCCAGATCTCTCGGCCATCGCGAAAGTGTAGCGAAACGTCGCGGCGCATAGCGAGCGAGAGCAAACGCGTTCCTCTGCCGTTGGCGTTAATCCGCCGAGAATTGGCTTGACTCGCGCAGCAAGGTCGCAGGAACGAAATAAACCGGCCGATAAGATAAATAAAGCGAGGCAAGCGTGTGGTAATTAAGCGGCTTCGATCTCGATCGGGGCGAGAGGATCGCGAGATAACGAGGCAAGGGTCGACGCGTCGTGGCGTTTTTCCTCTTTTTCCTCGAGTGAATCGCGCCGATCCGACAGCGATATCTCGCGCAACCCCCGCGTTGCCCGATTAACCCCGCGCGGCTCCATCCACGGACTCTTTCTTCCCCCTCGAGGCGATCGAACAACGCTCTTCGTTTCCTGATTAACCCCCGTGCCGAGGTCCGGCTCTCTCCCACCCTATCCCTCTCTCTCTCTCTCTCTCTCTCTGTTTTTCTCTCGGCCGTCTGGAATATGGAAGAAGAGAGCGCAGCCGGAAGTAATCCGTCTTCCTCTGCTCGTGGCGAGGCACTCTCGCGAAAGGAGAGGATAAGGGAGATAGAGATAGACGGATAGAGAGGGATGGCTGGACGGAAGGAGAGGAGGACGGAGAGAACGTCCGCTCGAATTCACTTGGAGTGATTTAAAGGCTGGAATTATCCTTTTCTCCCCTTCCTCGAGTATCCTCCTCCTCCTCTCCTTGCTAACCATTATATATCTTCTGCTGCGTGCCTCCCTCGACTCTTTTATATCGCAACGCGGATGATCCTCCTCCTTCGTCTCCTTTTTCTTCTACCTCGTCGTCCACCACGGGAGGACACGAGAGACGGTCCTCTCTTTACCACGTGTTTCTGCGCGACTACGTACCCACGGAGGGTTGCCGGGAGAAAACCGTTCTCCCTCTCTCCTTCTCTCTCTGGTTAAAGCCTAACGATCCGTCGTTGCTTCCCGTAGGAGCGGCACGGAAATCGCGCGCGTCTTACCGCGTAGAGGCGTCGCGAGCCATCGACGGTAAAACGAGCGTCCGAGTTGTCGCAGGAGGTGAATTTATAATCCGGCCACCGCCGCTACCTGCCCCGTGAAAGGTTTCGAAAGTTTTTCCGGGTGCGCGGGAAAGAGGGAAAAGACCGCAAAAGCCAACGAGCCGGCCACCGGTAGCACCGAGAGCAAACTTTAGAGTGCCTGCGGCCGAATTTCTCTCTCTTTCTCTCTCTTTCTACTACCCTTTCCCACGCTTTCCACCCCGTTCCTCGCTCCCTCCATCTATCGGTCTATCACTCTCTCTCTCTCTCTCTCTCTCTCTCGGTGGTCGAGTTCGAATCGTTGCACCTCGGCCGAGATTGTCGGCTGTCCGCGAACAGGAGGGAAAGGGGTTCCGGGAAAGGTGAAACGGCACGACGTTCGTCTTTTTCGTCTAAACAAACGCCGGCGTTTTTTCGACCGATGACAGGGGAAAAAACCGAGGGAAAAAAAGCCGCTGGTTTCGTCCGGCGCGATGCTTTTTTTAAGGGGACCTCGCCGGGGATCCGCGCGGCGTGTCTTTTTTTACGTTTCTTTTTACCGTCTAGAAAAACAACACGTGCAACACGAGACGGTCGTTCGAGAATCGTTTACTCTCGCTTTTTTCCTTCCCTCCTCCTCCTCCTCCTCCTCCTCTTCTTTCCCTGCGTCGCTTTTCTTCCTTGGTCACGCGACGCGAGCAGGCGAGATTTTCCACGGTCTTCCCGGCGTTTCGAAAGCGAATCGGAGTGTGCCACCGGTGAAAGTCGGGAAAATCGCGGGAAAGGCCGCGGGGGGGCGGGGGCGCGGACTGTGACGAAAATGAAAAATGAGAGAAATTTCCGGAAAAATCCCGAGGTCGCTTTCTCTCCCTTCGGGGCCCGGCGCTCTTTCGTCCTTTCGATTCTCCGCTTCTGGGAGAAAAGGGACCCCTGCCGCGACCTGGACCCCCCCCCCCCTCTCCTCCGTCGCCAAAGGGTTGAAAATCTCACCCTTCGCTTCCGGCGTGTCCGCGCCGCGTCATCGATACTCTCAGCCCCGCCCCGTATTCTCTCTCTCTCTCTCTCTCGAAACGGAGAGGGAAAAAAGCACGAGGAAGAGAAGAGAAGAGGAGCGAGAAAAAGCGCGTAGCGACTTTCCCTCCCCGGGTTTACGCGCGAAAGAAAAGAGCGAGCCGGTTCGCGTGCGGGGTTGCGTAACGGAGCGGAGGAGATTTTAAAGAGACGGCGAGAGGAAAAGCGGAGAGAGATAGCTCGCTCGTCGTGTGGACCTACAAGGAAGACGGCTGCGTGGCGGTGGAGCGAGAGAGATTAGGCGATAGGAGAGATTAATTTCGTTGGGGTTGGGGCAGGTCACAAGGTATTATCTGGCAAGAGAGAGAGAGGAGAGGGTAAGAGGCGGTTAGAGGTGGCGAAGGCGTCGCGATAACGGCCGGAGAAATTGCAAAATAATTCGGAGAGGCGAAATATCGCGGGACTACCGTCACCCGAGTCCCGTCGTCGGACGACCTTCGCGGGTTCGCTTGCGTAATATTTTTATCGGCCGAAATTACACATACGCGCGGCATACGTTCACGCATGCACGCACGTACCTCCTCCTCCTCCTCCTCTCTCTCTCTCTCTCTCTCCGTCTCGCTCGCTGGTACACGGCTACCGAACGCGACCGGTCGACGGGCGCACGTATTTTCGGTTCAGCGCCAGTATGTACACCTTTCCTCTCTCTCTCTCTCTCTCTCTTCTCTCCTTCTCTCCGCCTCGCGTCTTCTGTGTACGCGCACGTACGCGCATTCGCGTCCGTGATCCTTCGATCGCGATCGTACGGCCGAGATAAGATTTCGCGGCGGGAGAGAGAGAGAGAGAGAGAGAGAGAGAGAGAGAGTTGGTAACGGCGAGGAAGGCGAATCTGACCGCCAAAACGATCGATCGATCGGCCACGGAGATTCCGACTTCCTGGTTTTCGAGCACTACTCGATCCGTGGTTCGTTAGATAACATTGTTGACAGCCGATGAATGCGGCGATTAAATCCCGATTGCCGCCGTTATCGGCGATTACGCGTGTAATGTGGGAAGACAGGTTTTTTTTCGTAATTGCCAGAAAGAGAGAGAGACACGGATCTCTCGTGTCACGAGAAATCGCAATTTCGTAAAGACCGCGATAAATTGCGGAGAAAAAAAGAAGCCACGATTAAAAAACGATACGTCTACATACGCGTATATCGCGTGTGTACACCGTGTAGACACGGTGCGCGTAGGTGTGTAGGTAAGAGACACTGGGCGAGGACGACGACGACGACGACGACGACGACGACGACGAAGAAGAAGAAGAAGAAGAAGAAGCGAGCAGAGACGATCGCGTCTCTGGATCGCGTAATGGCGGCCGAAAAGGCGCGAAAGCGGCTAGAAACCGGATATAGGTAAGAGTGAACTCACGGTATCGTCTCATAAGATTCTTCTTGTACGGTTTGGTACCGGGCGGCCTGGACCTGGACCTCGTGCTACCGTCCTTTTGATTATTGTCGGAACACGAGTCGTCCGAGTCCTCGGAACAGGTACGATCCTCCCTTTCCTGCGAGTACTCGGTGGAGGTCGCCGCGACGAAGCATCCTCGCAACCTGAGCGCCGCGGCGGCATTCCCGTAGTCGTCGATCGGCTCCTTCCGATCCTGCTCCTGCTCGTTCTCCTCCCTCGAGGAGAACTCCGCGTAGTCCCCTACGCGGACGCTCAAGTCCAACGGTTGATCCTCTAGCATCGTTTCTGTCTTTCCCAGCTTCGTTTCCTTCCTGCCACCAGTCCGTCCTCGCGAGCGAGTCCACCGCTACCACGGCACAGTTGCCATCTTGATCTTCAACGATTTGTACTCGACCACACTCGCCCGACGCCACCGAACATCCCTTCTTCTTCCTCTCCTCTTCCTTTTCTTTTTCCTCCTTTTCTTCCTCTTGTTCTTCTTCTCGTTTTCCTCTTCGTCTCTCTCCTCGTTTCGTCGCGGCTGCCTGCCGTTCCAATTTCACCGGCACTCGGGGATCTCGGGCGGATCGAGGGATCGATACGCGGAGCGGAAATGCCGCTCGGTCCGTTAGGTCCGGGGAAAATTCGTTTATTCCCGATGGGGACCGGCGAAGCGGAGACGCTGCGATAGTAGCCGGGGAGCGCGAGAGATACGGAAGGAGAAGGAAGGATATGTTCGTGGGAGGTAGAGAACTCTTCCGGCAGTGTCTTCGTCCCGTGTGGTACGCGTGACGCACGCAGCGGATACTCCACCGGCAGTCTCTGCTAGCCGCGAACGCGCACACGACGACACCAGCGAACGCGATTCTCCCAACGCTCCACGCGTTCTTTCCGTCTCCGTCGTCTCTTCTTTCCGTTCGGTCCGCAGCCACCGACCCAAACGCACAGGCGGTCAGAGAGATGTACGGAAAGCGGGTGCGAGACAGAGAGACAGAGAAAGAGATAGATAGATAGATAGAGAAAGAGAGAGAGAGAGGGAGAGAGGAAGAGGAAGAGAGAGACACGTCGGTTGCACTTGTCGCGAGAAAAACAGAGTGACAGGCAGTCGTCGGGTTACGCGGCTGGTCAGTGGCGGCCAAAGATATCACGCTGGTCCCTCTTCTCTTCTCGACTCCGGGACGTACGTATGATCCGGGGAACTGAGGATGTATCGTTTGCACGTAACAGTCGCACTTTCGAGGAGAGAGAAAAAAATGAAGAAAAAGGTGTAAAATCTGGTTTTCACTGTACAAACGCGTTCGGTGCGCGGGACTGTATAGGTGTACGCGTCGGGCACGTACACGAAGGCATATACGTCCGCGTGTGTCGCCGAGTGTCGCGGAGGAGCGCGAACAGGCAGAAAGAGAGAAAAACGCGCAAGAGAATTGCCGAAGCGTATCCACGTTCTCCGCACCGAGGCTACGGTTGCCGGTGGCACACTGACTGACTCGGAACCGGGGTAGCCCGCTAGTCCAGACTCGTTCACTCACTACTCCAGACTCACACTCCAACTCCGAGCGCCGGACTCGCTCTCGCTCGTGTATACCGCACACAGTACTCTCCGGCCGCCAGAGCCGACCGCGTTCGGCACTTTCCGTCGGCCGACTTCGGTTCTTTTCGGCCTCCACAACGCCTCGATCGCAGTCCGCCGCTTCACGTACACGCGGCACCCCACACACAGTCGCCAGCCGTCGCTCGAGATGCGCGGATGCGTAGCCTACCGCAATGTTCCACCCGGTCATCCCCTCTCCCTCCCTTCCACGCTCCTCTCTCTCTCGCTCCCGACCCTTTTTTCCCTCCTTTTTACCACCTCTTTACCTCTATCTCGCTCGCTTCGCGTCTTTTCTTTGCCCTTCGAACGTAGTCGCCTGTGTAGTGGTGGTAGTAGTAGTAGTACTAGCAGTAGTAGTACTAGTAGTAGTACTGTAGTAGTAGTAGAGCTTCGATGCTTCTTTCTTTCTTTCTTTCTTTCTTTCTTTCTCGCGCCTCTTCTCCCTCCTCTTCTTCCTTCTCTTCTTCTTCTTCTTCTTCTTCTTCTTCTTCTCCTACGCCGGTTTCGCGAGGGAAAGCTATTTTTCCGTCTATTGGGATAGGACAGAGGAAGCAGAGCGGCTCGCGCGGCTCTCGTGACATTAACCTTCGATCGTGGACGCTAGAGAAACAGCGGGCGGCCGCGTGAGATACGGCTGGTTTTAACGGCGGCTTTTTTCGGACCAACCCACTCTCTCGAGCGATCCGAGGCAAAGAGATCTCGCGCGTACGTACACACGCGGTAGTTCTCGTTTCTCTCTCTCTCTCTCTCTCTCTCCGATCCCTGACATTGTCTCGCCGAGGATGAATTCGAGCGGCAACGAGGAGGAGCAGCGGGTCTCGCGAGCGCGTAGGAAGATCGGGGCAGAGAAACGAGACTGGAAGGATTGCGTATGCACGGTACGCGCGATAGGTGAACGCGCGTACGAGGTCGCCGCGGAAAGGAACTTCCAATTCGACGTCTCGTCGCAGCCGGTAAACACAGGTGCAACGAGAACGTCGGAAGCGTTTTTGCAACCTAACCTCGAGAATGACCGATTTCGTAACCCCTGTTCTCTCGGCCGCCGCGGACGTTACAGCGCCGACCGAAAACCGCCATCTTCCAATTTGCCAAGATAGCCGCGGCAATTTCGTTCAGAGATGGCGCGTGTTTACGAACAACGCGCCTCGATAGAGGGCAGTGGGGGAATAGAGGAAGCCTCCACCACGACGCTCCTTTTTCCCATCCGCTCCATCTAATCTTTTCACCCTCCCTTTAATCCTTTAACCCTTTCGAGGAACTTTTCGATAGTTCTGCGAGCTCGGGGAACGATCAAACGCCGCTGATAGCGCCGCCGCGATTACTTTCCTTTTTCTTCTCCGCGCGTCAGTTGAATCGCCGTGGCGAAAATCAGTCGCAACCGATGCGAACGAGTGACACTGTTTCGCGTGGTTTTTAATCCGCGAAAAATTCAAAGTAACGCTGGGCCGATTATCGCCGGTACGAACAGATAGGTTATCTCGGTGGTGACAATCGGCGCGATTACGAATCGAATTTCGTTCCACCGGAATAGGTCAGTATTATTCGAGGCGGTAGATAAAGATATCGGAGGGAAACCGGTATTTTCGGAGCACCTTGGCGAAACTACCGACGATCGGTATTTTTCGTTCGTTCGCTTCGCGCGTCCGAGACGGCGAGCAGTTTTTTCGCCGCGTCCAAGCGTATAAGGAACCTTTCCATTTTCCGATAGCGAGATCTCGTTGATCCAGTTTTTTCCTCTCTCGGTACGAAACCGCGGTAAACAAATAAATATTCTCGTTATTCGACCGTTTGGTCGAGAGATTCGTACTTGGCGCGCTTGTACGCGCGCGAATGCAGGCGTCGGGAGGTCGATCCGGGAGGATTTCGAGACCTCATCCTGGAAAAGTAACGAGCCACGGAGGAAGAAGAAGGGTCTGCCGATCCGTTTGGCCGATAAGCGAGAACGGGCTGGCCTTAATTGCAGCGGCGATTGCATTGTTGCCGAAAAGCGTTTTCCGGAGGCTGGACGGCTCGCGGCGATCAACGACTGCTCGGAACAAGGTTGTTCCGAGGGGCAACAACTCGTTCCGCGCTCGCGCGGATACCCGAGGACGATGCATTTGCATGGGAAACGCGGCGACCGGCGAGATAAGCGCGGTTTTCCATCGGATCGTAGCGGTTCGCGCCGACTACGAGATCGTTCTCGCTCCGAGTTTACGACTCTCTTCGTTCTCGCGTTTACGATTCGCCCAGGAGTTTTCCAAGGCTCGTTCCGCCGCGGCGTCGATCCGCCGGTTCTTCTCGCGAGACCGAACCGTTTCCCGAGTTTTATCGGCGTTCGCAGAGCGGCGACAGGCGTCGTCGACTCGCGTCGCAGCACGTCCTCTGGAATAAAAATTCCGCGTATCGAGGGTATAAATTTTAATTTCGAACGGGCATAAGGAGAATCGGACTTATCTCGGAGATTAGCAGCGTGGAAGTCGGTGTTGGAATGGAATTTCGCGAGTAGAAACCGCGCTTGGGTATCCTGGATCGGTCGTCCCTCGAAGCGGAGTCACCGGAGACAGGCAGAGAGTTATTTTCGCGCAAAAACGGCCGACACTGCCGGCCTGGGAGAGAAAACCTCGTAACTCTCGCCGATCTCGGAACGGGACGACGCCCAATCCAGGAAAAGTACGATTTCTAATCCATCACCGCGCGCTCTCCGCGTGGCCCCTCCCGCGTTTCCTCGACGCGGCTCGACGCGGCTCGACGCGAGTCGACGCGACTCGTCGCGGCGCCGCTGCGCCGTGACGCGCGCTCTATTTCCGATGCAACCTTCCTCGCCGACCGCCACCGTTTTCCCCATTGGCCACCACTCGCGTAACCGCGTTTCACCTTCGACGCCGCGACGTGTTGGTCGTCCGGTCGGTCCTCGATATCCGAGAGCTTCCTCGACGCGCAGCGAAATCCAGAGGATTCGCGGTGGAAGGCGGAGATCTCGCCTCGGTCTTTCCACGCAACGATTAACTCCTCTCGAGGCGAGTTTCTCTGCCGACGAGAGCGACGCGCGGCGTCGGTATCGCGCGCATCTAGCACGGATTCGCAGCTTCACTTTCGTTTTCGCGGTCCGCGTCCCCCTGTCGATTTTGTTTTTCTTTCCACGGCACAATTTTCCAGCGGGCCGCGTTGTCGCGTTCTCTTTCCTCCACTTTCTACGCCGGCGAGATCGCTCGGTTCCCGCCGTTTTTCGCCGCGGCGGCGGCGCGCGTCCCGCGCGGGGGATCGAAACGAGAGGAAAGAGAGGAGAGAAGAGGGGAACGACGAAAGAGAAATTCGCTTTTTTGCCGGGGACGCGCGGCGAGCGAGCGAGCGAGCGAGAGACGCGTCGTTTCCTGTCCAAGCGACAGCGAAGAAAGTGTATCTAGGCCTTTTTCCAAGCGGAATATCCACTCGGCCGCCATTTCCACTGACACGCATTCCGCCGGTTCGTAACCGTTCCTCCTCGCGGAGATCCGACGGAAATCGCGTCTCGGAAGAAAACGAAGAGGAAGATAGGGATCGCGCGAAAATCTTGCCGGCGATGCAAACGGGGGGAGAAGATACACGGATCGGAGTGTACGGAGCTACCTGTCGTTTGCATAAATTAGCATAAACGAGAAAATAGGAGGATAGAGGAAAGCGAAATGACGGTCGGAATGGCGGCGGGTGTCTGGCTGGGGCGAGCTCGGCGAGTCGCGCCAGCGCCGAGGAGAGACTTTCGTTGGAGAATCGAGCGCGGCGATTTTAATTTCTCGTTATCCCGCGGGCCCCGCCGCGCGCAGGTGAAAGAGACGAGGAAGAGGTATTAACCGGCGATTCAGGCCGAGACTAACGCGCACTTTTCCTCCGCTGCGCGCGTTTCTCTCGACGCTTCGACGCGGATGATTTCTTCCTCCGCCTCTCTCGGCCTCCCTCGACTCGCTCGCCATTCTGGTAGATCCGCTTGCACGGCTTTCGGCCGAACCACCCCTAGACGCGTGGCTGTCCGACGGAAAGGCGAAGAGGTGCCGGCGAGGATTTCCAGCGGATTAGAACGGAGAGGAGCAGAGGAGAGAGAAGGTGGCCGGTTCGGCGGCCGGTTGCCATGCCGAACGAGCCTGCGCTGCTGCTGTTCCAAGTGCCAGAAACCGTGAAGGAGGCCTCTCGTGATCGGGACTTTCCAAGGACACGAGGGTGCGTGGATCCGTGGCGTGTGCGTGCCGGCTCGTTTTCCTTTTCACGGCGAAAATCACCGAGGCAGCGGCGGCGTTGCACAGCCGGCGTCGCGGCCCAAGGGAACGAGGAAGGAACGAGGAGGCGAAGGAAGGAAGAGGAGCGCGGCGGGAAAGAAAAATCCGCGGCGCGGTGCCAAGCGAAATCGCCTAGCCGCGCCACGTTCCATATAACGCGGCCGGCCACCGGCTATTACCGCAATTTCCCTATCGCCTCGGATTTTTCTTCTCGCCCCGCAGCCCGCTTTCTTTATCGCCCGGCCGTTCGAAACCCGGCGAGCGTTAATAATCCAATTAAAAAGGCACGATCGACGGACGGAGATAAGACGCGCGCCGCTTTTACCGCGCGCGCGTTCCCCATGCGAGCGCTCCGCTCGCGGTGGTGGAATTTCGGATGGAAACGCACTCGCGTCCCAATTTCTTTTTCCCCCTCCGCGCCAAGGTAAAACGAGCTTACGAATAGCTCAATCCCGCGTCCCGAGCAACGCCGAAACCAGAAAAAGACGGAGAAGAGGACCAAGGAGAAGCTTAAGGAGAGGAGGAGGAGGAGGAGGAGGAAGAAGGAGGGATTAGGAGGAGGAAAAGGGAAAGGAAGGGTAGAGGAGGAGGAGGCGCGCAAAGACGAAGAAGAAGAAGAAGAATCCCCCTTGGCTCACGTCCGCGAGAACCGGAAAGATTCCCTCGATCCGCTACGAACGGCTTCCAAGGTCCGCACTCCGTATTCGAACGACCCCGACACACGTACGCGAGTGCACGCGCGCCAACACACGCGCGGGGAGGAAGAGCGAGACGGAGCGAGCGGCGGCCAGGCGGACCGAGAGGAAAAAGAGAGAAAAGGAGAGGAAAGGAGAGAGCACTCTCGCGCACTCGCGCCCTCTCACACGCGTGCTTTAGACGCACGTCCGGCCAAACGAGCCGCGAGGTTATTGTTTAAAGCGTTCCCCTTTATTGTGTCTACAATGTGCTCGGTCACACGCGGCCGGAACAAGCAGCCGCCACGCCGCTCCGGCCCTCCTCCGAGCTAAACGCTCTTTTTATTTTATTATTCTATTCGGTTGCTGCACCTCGCGCCGCCGCTGGGCGTTGCCCGACCACCCTTTACCCTTCCCTTCCCTTCCCTTCCATTCCCTTCGCCCTTTCCCCGCCGGCGAATCCTCTTAATTACGCGCCGACCTCCGCTTCCGTGTCCCGCGAGCGCCGATTTCCCCGACGCCGCGGCGTCGTCGCCCGCGACCGTCGCGTCTCGCGAGACACGCGCGCGCACCTGCGCGAGCGAGCAAGAAGGCAACAGCGCGGAGGCTGAGGCAGGTCCGGGCGGCCGATTATCGCCGAAACGTTCGTTATTATGTCTACAAAGTCGATCGAGAGAGAGAGAGAGAGAGAGAGAGAGAGAGCGAGAGCGCGAGAGAGAGAGAGAGAGAGAGAGATAGAGAGAGAGAGAGAGAGAGAGAGAGAGAGAGAGAGAGAGAGAGAGAGGCGACGATGCCGGCGTCGGCGTTGGCACCGTTCCACGTACGAACGTGGCCGACCGTGTGCAACTCGCCTCTCCACACCCCTTTCCTTTTCTCCTCGCGGATCGAGTGCCGCTTCTTGGCAGGAAGTCGAATCGCGTTTAATTTGCCATACGCTCGCCGTTGCCCGCAAATTCCTCCCGGGCTATTTATACGTTCACGGCTATATTTAGCCCCGCGTACGCGGCCCGATCGTTCCGCGTAAAAAACGACGAGATCGCCGCGACGCTATCGCGATCGGCGATCGAGAGGCCGACTCGATCCGCGGCGAGAGTCCAGCTTCGTCGGAGTCTAAAGGGAAACGCGGCGAGCAAAACAGAGGGACCGTCGGCCAGTTGGCAAGCCTCCGGGTCTTCCTAGTCGCACGGAAACCGACCATGGAAACCGTGGCCCGTTTCCCTTCACCGTTTTTCCCGGCGCGCGCGTCCATCGGCGTCGCTTGTCACGGACAAAGAGAAACAGAGTGGCAAGAGATCGGCGTTGGCCGGGAACGATCGCCTTGGAGCGTTATTGGGAAGGAGCGTCGGTTAACCCTATGGTCGGCGCGGCGCGTACGTGGAAATAGCGTCGGATCGCGGAAAGGGAAAAGCAACGAGGGGGATGGAGAGCGCGGCTGGAGCGGTTTCGTGGTCCCGTGGACGCGCCGTGCTCGTCCCGTCGAGGAATCCGACGTGGTCCCGGAGGCGCGCGTCTCTTTCTCTCGAGGTGGATCGGCCGCGGATCGCCGGTGGATCGCCGGTGGATCGGTGGCCAGAGAGGAGAGGAGAGACACACGGACGCGGCACGTCCACTAGGAGCAAACGCGAGCGTAGAGTCGCGTGCATGCATGCATGTGCGCGTCTCGACCGGCGACTTGGAAAGGGGAAGTCGTCGACGGCCGAGGATCGAGAGAACGAGCTGAAAAGAGGAGGAGGAGGAGGTGGCGGAGGAGGTGGTGGAGGAGGTAGAGGAAGAGGACGAAGAGAAGCAGCAGCAGCAGCAGCACCAGCAGCAGCAGCAGCACCAGCAGCAGCAGCAGCTCGAGGTGAAGAAGGAGGGAAGAAGGTGATGGCGGTGGGAGGGCTAGAAAAGAGGCGAGCGGGAGGACGGACAGACGGACGGACTCGAGAGGTGCAGCGAACTCTCCCAAGGCCTGCGTACCCCCACCGAGCGTGCAACTGCAACTGCAACTCTCGCGGACCGAGTCGAAGGAGCCGAGGAGTCGACGGAGCGTTTGCCTGCACGACGTCTACACACACGTGCGCGCGCGACACACGCTCTCTCTCTCTCTCTCTCTTTTCTCCGCGCGCGAAGAGCACGCGGGGAGAAAGAAGGAGCGAGGAGCGCGAGAGGACCGACGAGAGGCCGGAGAGGAGCGTGTAGCGAGCGAGGAAACAACCGGACAGAGGGAGACGGACGGACGGAGGAATGGACGGCTGCTAGAGCGTGTGGCCGGCGAGAAGCTGCTACCGAGAACACCGACACCTTCCGCCAGTCTTATTTTTCCCGTCCTCCTCCTCGGCGACCTATTTTTAAGCCGATGCCCCGGCCTCGGAGATCCGCGAACCGTGGAAAAAACCCCCGGGAAAACCAGCCGCCAGCCCTATCTATCCGCCAGTCCTCGTCCTCCGAACCTCCTCCGCTTTTTCTTCCTTTTCGCATTTCGTCCCCGACTCCGTGGAACCTGTGCGAACCCCGCGAGACCGACGCCCCGGGGTGGCCTTCGCGTTTCTACCCCGAGAAACGACCGCGCGAAACGGAAGCGCCTAAGGACCGTGGAAACTCGGCGAGAGTCGGTGACTCCTCGCGGCGATCCCTAGGTATCCTTGAAATCGTATCTGCTGCTATACCCTCGGCGCGTTACATGCCTGCTGAACCATTGACGTCACGCAGAGTGCAACGGCGGCGCGAGCCGAGCCGACCAACGTCCCACGAATTTCAATCCCCCCGGAACGATTTCGAACGCGTCGCGCATTTCCAACCGGCTAGACGCGGCGCGCCGAGAGCAAGAGCGAAAAACACCGGGCCTGCGAAGCGAGAGGAAACGAGAAAGCGAGAGAGTGACGCGCGATCCAGCGAGCGAGCGAGCGAGTCCCCTTTCGTTCGCGCAAAAATACGCTTCATTTGTGTCACGGTGCGCTCGCGGCTGTCATGCACGCTGCGTCATGCGACGCGGTTAAAAGTGACTCAGGTTTTATTTCCTGCTTCGAGTTCTAGTTACCGCGACTAGTCGCGCGCGCGACGGATAGCGCGAATCGATAGCGGACCTCTCCTCTCCTCTCCTCTCTCTCTCTATCTCTCCGCTGGTCGTCGCGACGCGGCCGCGAAACGCTCGAGAACGTTCACCGGTCAACGAGCCGTTCCTCGTTATCCCGCTCGCGAGTTCCTACGTCGCTTTAGATCCTCGTCGATCGCGATCGATCCAGCCGCGCGTTTCCACGCCGCGACCGCGATTGCGCATCGTTAAATTTGTTCGCTGGCGTAACCTGTCGCGGAATTTTCGACCGCCGAATCGCGTTCCTTTCCATTTCGTTCGCTCGCCGCGATCGCCGACGCCTACCAGACGACCCGCGTCGCGTATTATCGCCTCGATCCGCCGCGATGTTTGCGATGCCTTCCCCGTTGCCTGGAAAACTCCGACGATAAAGTCGCCGTGGTAATTCCAAGATAAACGCGCGGCGACCGATAGCCGAGCTTGCGTAACCCCGAGTGTCCAATGCGTCGCTTCGAACAAGCTTCGTCCAGTTTCCCGATCCCCGTTCCTCCCGAGTCGGCGGGGAATCAACGGGACGGAACGGATTCGAATCTCCCGCGCGGGGTGGAAACGCGACTGGGTTGATCGGAAAGTAAAGTAATTCGAACGCCGTCACGCGATAGCGATATTCCTTTTCACCGTAAAGCCGAGAACCGAGATTTAACAAATTATCGTCGACCACTCGATGAGGTGGGGAATCTCTTGGTAGAGATTTTCTTGGAAAGAAAAGAGGAGCGAGAAATGGAAGAAGGGAAAGAGGAAAGAGAAAGGGAAGAAAATTGGGAAAAAGGGGGAGAGTGGGAAGAGAAGAAGCGAAGGCTATCGACGGTGGAAAGTGGGCCAGGGGGATGGCAGGTGGAAGCGAGGGACGCGGATCGAAAGTGAGATCGGGAGGAACGCGTGTGCGTGTGCGCTAGGACACGGTGTTGGGCCTGGTTAAGGAGATAGCGGCGCGCAGGGCCCGCACGAGACTCTCGCGACATTTCGGGCCGGGAAACGCGCGAGTGATTCTCCGTTTCCATCGGCGCACGCACGTGCAACGCTCGCTATGTGCGCGTACTTGCATACGCGACTGCACGAGCGAACGAACGAACGAACGAACGAACGAACGAACGAGCGAGCGAGCGAGCGAGCAGCTCGTTCGCCACGCTAGCCCTGGCCTAGATAAGCCGGCTACTCGGCTTTGCATCGTTGCATCGCTTTAAGCCCGACTCACGCGCGCCCGATCTATCCTCCTCCTCTTTCCTTCCGCCGTACGCCTCTGTCTCTCCGATTTTTCCAATTTTCCCCACCGATTTTTCCCCTCCGCGCGTCTTCCCGCGACCAGTGGAAACGATAGGCGCTGGACGCGCGAGCGTTGCCCGCTAATTTCCGTCGCTCGTTCCCGTGACACCGTTTCCTCCGCGTTATCGTCGTTCGTACGGTTACGAAAGAAATCGATACCCTGTAAATTACATTCCTCGTCTCGCTCTTTCGCGCTTTCCACCCGCCGAGGGACGTCGCGCGAGCCTGGCTCGTTTCAACCAGCCTTCCTCGCGTCGAAAGGGAGAGTCCTCTCTCCTCTGCCGCTTTCCCGTCGTTTTCCCGATCGTCAGGACGGAGGAGAGAGAGGAGAGTCTCGGCGTCGGAGGAAAAGCGGATCGAGTATCGAGTGGAAGAAATTAGGCGAGTCGAGGGAGCAACGAGGCGCAGCGGCGTAGAAAGGAAGTAAAAAGAAATCTCGGTCGACGTAGCTCGGAGGAGATTCCACAGTGAGAACTCGGCTTAAGGTCGCGTGAATCCGCGCACCGCAACAGCGGACAGTGAAACTATGCCGTTTTTTCCCCGGCTCTTTCCTTTTCTTTCAGCGGCAGGCGCGTTGGCAGAGAGACCGACTCGCCTTTCCCTCGTCGGCCAACCCACCGACGCCACTTTTCCCGCGGTGTGCCAACCGAATCGACCAGCTTTTCGTCCCCACAGCCGCCAACTTCTACCCTCTTCCAGCCGTTGCTCGGCAATTTCGAAAAACGCGCGTCAAGTCGCGTGGATCGCGCGCCGCGTCCTAACCGGTTCCCGAGATACCGGACGGAAATATTTTTTCCAAAAACTCGTAGACGTTCTCGTTCTTCTATTTCTGGCTACCCAGGCTCTCCGGGACGAAACGATCTCTCTTTTTTCATCGCGGAGTAAGGAAGATCGGGAAGGAGGAAACGGGAGGATAGGACCATCGGCGATTTCGCAAGCGGAGACGCTGGGTGGACTGAGGTGCGAGAGACGAATGGGCGGTGGACGCGTGGATGCGCGCAGCGATCGTCGCAGATGTATAATACCGTAACCTCGATTCCGATGAAAACGGTGTTACGCCATTTTCCCTGTCAGTGAAATGCGATCCATTTTCGCGGAATTCGCTCGAGCGGCGTCTCTTTTCCAGCCACGCGAGACCGCGATAATAAAAGCGGTCGTCGAGCTTCTCTCTCCGCTTCTTCCCGGAGCGAAGGAGGACGGAATCGGGAAGCGGACAGTCGCGAGTCGCGAGAGGAAATTGGGTCGGACGGAGCAGAAACCCGAGGCGCGTAATCGCGCGATAACGCCGGAATTATCGCGGTTACCTACGTCGCAGCGGCGTGGCGTCGCGACGTTTACCGCGCGGTGAATTCCGCGGGAAAATCGATTGCGAAACGCGCGCGGTCTCGCGTCTAATATCGCTGACACGGAGAGCACCACCACGGCTAGCATCGACGTCGATCTTAATTTAAAGCGTGACGAAACGCGCTCGCATTTGCATAATCCTCGCGGCGGCCCACGTAGACGCGTATCTTCGAAAAGCATCGTCGTTTCTGCCTAACCGGACACTCTCGGCCGCGTTTGCGAGCATCGTTATTCAATTTCCACGAACGTAATCTGCCTCCGCGCCGATGATCCCCCACGACGCGCGGCGTCGCGCGGGCTATGATTCATCCTCGCTCTCCGATCCTTCCCCTCGGCGTCGCGGCCGCGACAACGCCGGAGATACGCGGGTCTCTCCTCCTCGCGGAGGGGACCGAGAGGAGAGGAGAGAGTGACGGACGGACGGAGATCGATGGATCGATCGATCGAAATCGTGGAAAGTTGAAGCGCGGTGGAACGGAGGGTTTTGGCGGGACGCGAAGAGACGCGCGAAGAGGCGCGCGACGCGCGGGCACGAGGGCGCCGCGCGTGCAACTCGACGGTGCATCGAAGACGACGCGGCCGGCGCATGCGCCGCTCGGCCGATGCACGTGGTAAGTACAAGTATGTCAAGGCGCGACCTGAATTTTCCTACTCTTAGTGCCCCCTACCGTACTCCGTGCCCCCTCCCAAGCGAGCGAGCGCGCGCGCGCGCGCCGCCACCACCGTTGCTCCACGCTTACTCCATGCAACTCGCGTCCCCTCGCGCCCCTCCGCGCCGCGACGCCAAGCCGAGCAGCCGAGCTGGCGCGCGCGTTGCATCTACCTGCGCGCGCGACACCGAGAGTCCCCGGTCACCACCAACACGCACGTGCGTGTCCCCAACACCGTCCCCGTCCACGCGCCGCGACGCGACGCTTTCCTCTCTTTCTCTCTCCTCCTCTTTCACCACCTCCTCGTCTTCGGAGTCCTGGTGCAACGCGTCGTCTCTCCTCGTTCTCCGTAAACATTCCTCCCAGAGGATCCCTAGATCCTGTTCCGGCGCGGATGTGGGTCGAGAAATTGGCGGATTTTCGTTTGAAACACCCGCGAGCGGTTAAACGCGTAGGCGAGTTCGCGAGAGCAGATCGATCTCGATCGGGTCTCTGTTTACGAATCGGACACGCGCTCGAGGCCGATCGGCGATATCCTATTCGAGATCGCGTTCCTATTCTCGGCCGACTCGGCAGACCGAGTTTTCCTCCTCGATTTGTCACGGAAAAGGAAAGCGTTACGGTATATCTAACCGCGCGATCGATCGACCGATCGCAGACGGAGTCCCCTAAAAAGCTGCGCTCTTCTCTCGCGACACTCTGAGAGGCACCCTTGCCGACCTTCCTTCGCGGCCATTTCGGTCGCCACGACCCCCGGTAGATCGCCGAGAGATCTGCCAAGGGATCCTGGTTATATCTGTACCAGGGCTCGCGGACGCGGCTGGTCGATCGCCGAGATTTCGAGGGCCGGTATCGATCGGGTGGCACGCGAGACCGTGTACGTGTGCGTGCGCCCGATCGAAAACGGCAGCCACGGAATTACGCAATGAGAATTCTCCGTGCGTTTCAGGCCAGGAGCGATTAAACGGTAACCCGTTCGTCGTTGGTCCTCGTTGCGCGACGGAGTCGCGAGGGGGGACGGGAGTCGCCGAAAACTCCACGGGCACCCGGTGTAAATCCCGCGTGCACCGGAGGAATTGCGACAGGGCCGTAAAAAACCGCGTTCCCCCGCCGCGATCGATGCTCGCGTAATCGTAAACGCGGAGAGGGATCCCGTTCGTCCGACGATGTGCCTTATTTTTAGAAAGTGCGGCGAGTCGGGAAAAATCCGCTTTCCGACGTCTATCGCTCGTCCTGTTCGCGATCGAAGCGAGAAAAATCGGGAAGGAAGGAGAGAGCGATAATCGATCCTCTTGCGAGCGCGTAGCGTTCGAGGTGCGTGTAACGGAAAACGCGTCTCGCCTGTCGTTGGGAGAGAAACGAGGATGGGACCGTAGAATCTTTTCTCTCGATTTTACGCCCGATACTATCAGAGCGGGATACTTTCATCTCCGAGGGAAGGA